>NW_018020608.1:713261-714271 GCF_002006095.1 Pseudomyrmex gracilis
CAACTCGGAAACCTCCACCTTCAGTCGAGCGGTGGCCGAGAAGAGATCGTTTCCGTGCTTCGTATGCGGGAAGTGATTCACCAAAGAAATATCCAGCTTGCAAAAAGCACCGATGAGAAAATTACAATAAATAATACCAAGAATGCAAAAAAAAAAAAAAAAAAAAAAAAAAAAAGAACAAATACACGCTAGCGAATTTTGTGATAAAATACGCACAATGAAACATTTATTAAATTTCAAATGTTTCAGCGTATAAGCGAAAGAATATAACATTCTATATGTATATGTATAAAAAATGTCTGTTCGAATTTTATAAATCTCTTGAAATAAAAATAACGGACCAAATAAATTTTTTTTATAGAAAAGTCTGTTTCTCTTTTTTTTTTTTAGACAATAAAAATATTTATTTACATTTCACATGTTTCTTTATCGCGAATGTCTATTGTTCTTTACCTCTTTTCCGTTTATAAACCACGTTATGTAAGGAACTGGATGCGCAACAGAAGAGGTGCAATTTGCCTCCAAGCTCTCGCCGACCACGTACATGTTCTTTTTAAACGTAATTTTGGGTTTGGTTTTCTGTGGAACTAGAAGAGAAATTTATAAAAAGCATGCATCACCATTGATCATCGTAAAAATATCTGTTGACCATTTTTTCAAAAGTCAGCTATCATCAATAAATCTCTGTGTTTCGCACAGAGCTTCTCTCAATTACGTTCAATTAAACGAGGAGTAGATTAAAAAAAAAAAACTTGTAAAAATCACTAGCGAGAGAACATTAATTTCTGATTTGATGATGCAACCACCTTTACTCACATATCACTTTTATCTGTACGGGATCCGAAATCGCAGAGTAAATCGGTGTTGTCATAGTGACTACACACGTATAACTACCGGTAGCTTCAAATCGAACATCTTTCAGTGTGATTGTCGTGCCGTTCTGCGAGTGCTGGAAAAGAACAGAAACGTTTTAGCAATTGTTATAACACAACATGGATAAATAATACAGA
>NW_018020608.1:715661-724024 GCF_002006095.1 Pseudomyrmex gracilis
ATTAATATTTTGGGCTAATACAAATCTTATTGTCAAAAGAAGAGTTTAAAGAATCGATATAAATTTTGAGCAAGCTCATTTGAAGTCAGTTAATTGAGTATTTATTCAAAAAAGAGAGCACGCTTGCTTAACAGCACACTAATAGGGACAGTTACCCTACATATATACCCGCGCTCGGAACAGAGGAAGACGCTTGGTTTGACGACGTTATACGCGTTCCACGTTTAGCACAAATATATAGATGACACGCGCGCGTACATATATACATATATATTGACACTTTTTTTTTTTCTTCTTATTTTCTTTTTTATATTTTATAGATTATCCATCCGGCAATCTCGCGTGTATCGAAAAAATTGGCGAAGGAGAAATTGCTCCGCCACGCGTTGCAACACGTTCGGGGGGGAGGGGAAAGATATTTGTGCGGTGGAGTGCGTGGTTACACGTACGCACACGTACGTAAATAACACACTGCTTTGATAACGTAAAGGCTACACGCCTTAGATAAATACGTCGCACCGGGCTCGTTTAATCGTTGGCAAAAGACAAAAGAGAAAGACAAAGAAGTTACTCTCCGGATTTATTTTACAATGTCTTGCGTTGCGTCGAGGACGTTCGATTTTTTTATTTTTTTTTTATTTTTGAAGTTTTGTTTACGACAAACAGTTTTTTTTTTATAACGCGAGCGCGCGCACATGTGAAATTGTATAAAACTGAAAAAAGAACAGAAATGAGGCGCTGCGACGTACAATCAATAAGTGCAAAAGTTGAAAACAATAATTTAATATTAAAAAAATTACAATATTAATATTAACTTGACATTATATGTAATTTAATTAATGTAAATTATAAATATGCATATATTTCTTTTGTTCTTTAAGCGCGTCTGAAAATGTCAGACGACGACTTGCGAACGCAACGAACGTTTATTGCATAAACAAGACCGTTTGCTTTGCTGAAATTTTTTCTTGTCGCAACACAAGTTCAACTTCATTACAAAAATAAAGATTTATCAAATATGCGCGTTCAAGATAAAATACAGACGTGAATAAAGTATTTGTGATTTCCGGAGAGACGAATCGAGATACAAAAGTCGATACATCGTGTGTAAATCTGGATATTTGAAGTTCGTGCACAGAAATGTTATCGAACCCTGTGCGATGCGAAATACACGTCTTTGAGATAATTATGGACCCCGAGGCAAAAATGAACGTCTAGCAACGTCCAAGTATAGCAACATCCGTGATATATTTACAAGCGATTAAGGATCAGAAAAAAAAAAAAACTAGGCTCAAAGTTAACAACGGCGTCGATAAAATCAGTCATTTTTACGCCCGCCGCAGGCAGCGGAAAAAAAAAAGAGCCGACGACATGCTATGCTAATTTCTTCGTATAGAGACAAGTGATGTATATATTGTCTTCCACCTTTTCTCTTCCGTGTTAACTTTCCGTGCATGCTCGACGACGATCGGTCGCGCGTCTTGAAAGTCGTGAACAACAAAAATGTTTCAAACTAAAAAAAAAAAAAAAAAAAAGAAAAGAAAGAAAAATAAAAAAAAAACTCTATTGCAGAAGTTCGTGTAAGAATATTCTCGCTTACTTCTAATTTAGCGCCCTCGGTTCGTTTCCCTCCGATGTACGGTGGTTTTCTCTCCTTCACGTACTCGAATATCCTCTTCTCGTCCTTCATAAACTCTATTTTGTGCAGGTTATCGTCCTCCACGGTATGGTTGCAAAACAGGATGGCCGAGCTGCCGTTCGTTACGTATTGCGGTGCAATCAGTTGTACCTTCATGTGCTGCGCCAGTGTCACGTCTATAAAATTCGTGAAATCGCCAGTGCCGGGGAAAAATTCGAAATAAGATTTGTGTGTTAAAATTAGTTAGCAATATAGATAGGATGGAAATTTAAGGACTCTGCTACTTGTGCAATAAATATTGTGCTTAATACTCGCACACGCACACACATCACACAGAAGAGACGCGAATTACACCTCACACAAAATTTGAAATAATTTATGTAGCTGCGATTGAGAATTAATGAGATTTCTCTCCTATCTTCCACTGCTTAAATTTTATTTTTTAATAGAAAAGAGAAAAGAGGGGAAAACATTTAGTTTTCTATCCACAAATAGTATTTTGTTAAAATTTCAAATTAGAGTCATAATGTCGATAAGAGCTTAAACACGGTTGCAAATTCTTTTTTGATATGTGAAAAACGTATCGAACGTTTTGATTATTGAATGTGGTCTTCATCAACGCTAAAAATTAATTCATAGGTGTCCAAATTTGAACATTAGACAGTTCTGAGATAGTCAAAATCAAATAATGAAGATCTGTGTGTTAAGATTACTTGTCAATGGCATTAAAATAAAAAGTATTATATATATATATATATATATATATATATTTGTAATATGAAACTTGACAAATACCATGTACAAGTTTCAGACTTGATGATTCAATATGTATTGTGTATATATTGCTGAATAATTGAATAAATAAAGAGTGATAAAATTAATATTTCATGTGTTTTCTCTCTCTCTCTCTCAATATTCTATGGCTTATGACTTATGTAACATAGTTGAAATTGAGTAGATCAAGTTAACTCACTAGGAAATGTCGTAACCCACAAACCTATATTAGATCACATGTATATATAGGGTGTGCTTTACACATGCAACACACCGTCCAACCGTTTTTAAACTACGAGTTTGCTCCGGGAATGCAATAGAGAATAGATTTTTTGTTTGTTTGTTTTTTTTTTTGGTCAAAACAAGCTGTAGCTTTGTTGATCTGTGACCGTCGTTACACACAAATATATCTACAAAATATTTAGTAAAGCTACAGCAAAGTTCAATATTTCTGTATTACAGACCGGATTGTATGAAAAATCGGAAATTTGAGACAAAAGACACTTTGTGATTGTTATTAAGGCAATACGTTGTACAATTCCATTACAAATGTCACTGTATTTCGGGATCTCGCGCGAGGATTGACAGGTGCCAAGATTGATCGTTGAATTTTCATCAGCGAGCGACGCTGCGACGCGACGACGACATTGCAAGTCGCCGGATTATTAATCTAGCAACGGGAAGAATGGAGGACCTTCCGTCGACCGTAACTACTTGTGGCGGTCTGTCCTGTTGCTGGGAGGTGTTACTGTATCGATCAGAATGAAAGCGCGCGTTACCGCGCAGCACACGCACGGTTATATTATTTCGAGACGTTTCGACACAAGAGGCCTATTTTTGAGGTCGATCGCGTCGTCAGATAATGCTAATGTCACGCGATTTTCTATATACGCGCGTGTCCGCTGAGATATAGAGTTTCGCCCGCACAACGCCCGTTTCCTCAAACAGCGAACAAAAGTTTGAAAGACGTAAAAATATCTGAAAGACAACTAAAATAAAATTTAAACGTCTTTGAGACATCTTTCAAGATATCGAATTTAGAATTGTGCTTTCTGTCTGGGTTGTAACAAATTGTACATAGAAGGATCACAAATAACGCTACGTCATTTGAAACGAAAAAGAAAAATCTCTTCAAAAATTTTTCTTCAACAAAATATATACTTTATGATATTTATTTATTTCTTTTTGTTTTTAATAAACAAGTTCTAGCCAATAAAAATGTTTACTTTGTAAAAAGAAAGAGAAGATATATTTGATCAATATCATCTCTTTATATATAACAGTTTTTTGCTTCGTGCCGCAAATGTACGTTTAGTTCTCGCAGGAAATGCAAAATTTTGCTTCAAGCTCCAAAAAAAACTGCGTCACAAAAATATTAACTATCACATTTTTCGTTTAATTAATATAATTGCAATTAATATTCACATTTATTCACGAGAGAGATTTAAGTTTCAGTTTATTATTGCTGTGTTTGCAAATCACGGAAATGAAATAGAAGCGTTATCAAAGGTATAATCGGTTTTTCTTTCGTTCGACAAACTCCAAGCGGTTTTTGTGAGCGAGGAGAAAAAGTAGCCGTGGAATTATTTCCACGGCTTATTACGAGAACTGGGTAATAACTGGCCGATTCGAGAACCATTGTTAAGAGGACCTAGTTAAACGGCGGTGAATTTCGAGAAGGCAGAAATTTACAAACGATTAACAATTAAGATAACGCCGAGCCATTATCTGAAGCTTTTGTCTGTTTCGAATTTCGGGAAGCGGCGAATGTCGAGCATTTCCTTTGACACGTTTCACTTCGAGCAAAAGTACATACATATATCTAGTTTGGAGATATGGTATTCCGAGCAAAATTTCCGTTGTGAGCAAAAATCGTTTGACAAAAGCTCATTTGTGTGTGCGCGTTTGCGAGATCCAGACGTGTGACATTAAACGGTAGAATCGTTTGTTAAAAGTAAAAAACGACATGTAAAAAAAAAACAAAACGAACTCTCGCGGTTCCTACGCGCGCGCTTCGAACGACATTACATCGCTTTATATTTTTCTCCCTTTAACGTTTTTTTTTTTTTTTTTCACGCTCTTTTTCTAATATCGAATATGCTCCTCCGTGTTAACAATGCATACTGTTCCAGTCCCGCGGAAAGAAGTAGGTCAAATTAAGTCACGTCGCACGGTTTATTTATCACGAAACCCTCCATCTGTGATGTGATTTCTTGACGTTCCGTGACGCACGCCCATGCGATCAAAACAACTGCCGAGAAGTGTCCTAAAACACGTGACGGCACACAAACTCGAATTAACACACGTACTATATACGCGCAAATTAGTGAAATAAAAAAAAACAAAAAAATCAAAATTACGAAGTGTGACACTTCGAGCGTTCGAACGCGCATTGCGCGTGTGTAATTGTTCGCGCGTTACATTGACGCGTGTATAATGCCGTTGTGTGTGTTTACACATACGTGGGTCCAACAAACAAAGGAGACCATTCAAGATTTCGCGGTGAAAGAAACGCGTCGTAGCGACAGAACGTTTGCACGTACGTACGAACGATAGAAATTGCTCTCGCTTGCTAAGTTTCAGTTTTTTTTTTTTTTTTTTTTTTCATTTCAAGCACGTTACAATCGAGTGAAAATCTCGACGCGCGCGTGTCCTGATATCAAATAACAATAATCGAATCAGCAGAGTGATTTCGAACGAATCACTCGTTCGGGAAATTTAAATTTTGAATTTTACGTTCGCGTCTCGCTTGAGGAGAACGAATTCTCGTCGATTTTAATAATCGACCGAGAACATTTGTGTAAAAAATTTCTCTCGTCCTTACCGCGCGTTAAAGAACGACAATTCGAAACAAGAAGAGATGTGATCGAATCATCCGAGTTGCGGACCGCGACTCGTTCTCCGAAACTAATGCAATTTCTCGAACTCCTATTAGTCTCGCTCGACGACCGAGTTCTGTAACATTAAATACAAAACGACGAAGATTCGTTAACGACGTCGCGCGTTCGCGTTTATGCAAAAGCTCGGTCCCATGGAACGCGCATATTGCAGCGCGAAATTGTATTCTCGTGAAAAACACACGTCGGTACGCGCTGAACAATTAAACCGAGACGATGCGTCACACGCAATGTGAAACGCAAAATGTTTAATATTGTCGGAGTGACAATGGGCGTTCGGTTGTATATACGGGGAATATAACTGGCAGCCGCAAGCAGCCATCGGTCTGACTAAAACAATGCGATAACTTTCACAAACGCGAGAAAGAGACATATTGCGTCCATCCTCGGGATAAATTTTGCGCTACATTAGTTAACACATTGTATGCGTAGACTGGCGTGTCGTATAAATGTCGATGGTCTTTTAAACTAAATATTCAACGAAATACCTTGAACGACAGACAAACTGTCCAAGCGGAGAAAAACATCCTGATTCCGTCCGTACGCGGATTAAATTCTCACTTTGCTCTGTGTGACAATCGCATCGTCAGAAATAGTCCGCGCCCACGGTCCGAGATAAGCAAGATGATAGCCCGCATACAATGCGTTAACATATTTATATGTATATTCTGAAGCATTAGTGTGTGCGTAGTAGTAAAAGGAGTATCCGGAGTATTCCGCAAAATCGGTGACTTTCGCGTCGCGTTTCCACTGGCTTCAAAAAGGAGGACAAAATTATCGTCTATTTCTTTAAGTCTGTAAACGAGAAGAAAATTATTTTTTTTTTTAAATCGCAGTTTTTTTCCCCAATCTCTATGTGAGAAGTCAAATATCGTTCGTGAGCGGTTAAAAAAAAAAAAAATAAAGCAGTTCATCGCGCGTGTAACAGCCGGGAGATAAAATCCCTCGTTCGGCAGACAACATACGTCACACAAACAAAACATAAAAATACGGCACTTAATCGGCGATGATGGGGGAAGGGACGGGGAAGAAAGAAAGATGGCGTCCCCAATTAAATTTTCGCCCGGAAAAACTCTCGTCTTAAATTCGAATAAACAAACTTGGGTCTCAAGTCGAAACTCGATCGGGAAAGAGCCATCGGCCAAGGAGAGATGCTCCACACACGGATCGACGAGCTCTCACGCCCGACGAGGGGGAGAGAGAACGGCGTCCCGCAATAATCCACCGATTTGGACTGCGATAGATACCGGCCTGCGCAACCCATTTACCTCGGAGAATCATCTTCAGAAAAGAGAGAAATCCCCACCCCAAACACCGCACAATTATAACAGGTGAAATTAAGGATACGCGGAGACGAGAGGAGAGAGTGAACGATATATATGTGTTGATTTGTGTATAGAGAGAGAGAAAGAGAGAGAAAGAGAGAGAGACAGAGAGAGAGAGAGAGAGAAGAATTAAAACGAGCAAACGCACGCGCGCGCGCGCGCACGCACGCATCACTTACATGAAAATAATCGCAAAATATACAGGAGTAGAATTTTTCTCCAGTGATCGGCGGCCGAACGCTGCATTTTCTACGTGGGTCGGGTTTTGTTTTGTTTTGTTTTTTTGTTTTTTTTCGAGGCTTCTACAAACGTGCACGATTTAATATTTATATATCTGTTGCTCACTACGGTGGCGAGGCGAGGCGAGGCGAGGCGGAGGTTTGTACGAAGAGGAAAAAAAAAGAGCGTGCGTGGCTACGTTTTTGTACAAGAGCGTGCCTTTTAAAAAACTACGACGCGGACTTCATGTATGCCGGAGAGAGTCGGCGCTACAACTGAGCCGAGGGCGGCCGGAGGAGCAGGGTCTTTCGATCGTTCGACCGACCTGACCCCCCCACTTACCGAGGGGGTGCGTCGCGACGACGCGGCGTTGGGGTCAGTTATAGGGGTGGTCGCGCGACGCCCGCTCGAGGTGGAGTTCGCTGCTTACTCGATTTACTTGGAGGACGTTGAGGATCGACTGTCAGCATTGAACAATCACCTGATTATATAAATGTACAATATTAATTTAATATAATAAAATCAAATATGACAAACTGGTGAGAGAGAGTGAGATAGATAGATAGATAGAGAGAGAGAGAGAGAGAAGAAAGTGTTCTCAAATTGAATAAGGGATGGTTATTGAGGTTGTGCGTATGTTACCTTGGGATTATACAAAATCTCGTTAATTTTTCGGAGAGAGATGAATTTTTTACTAAAATTATGAAAAATAAAAATAATAACCTGCAAATTAGACCGATTGTTAATTAGCAAACATTTATTCTCTAATTTAAAAAAAAAACATGTTTTTATATATAATCGTTACTCACACAATTTTCAACCTATCTAGAATATAATATAAGCGATCTGTGTACATCAAGCTGATGCGTGAGCTCAAGAATTTGTACAAAAGACATCCTCCATAGACTATCACATATAGAGCTTTTGAAAATTTCGACCGGGGGTTGAATCGCTCCCGGAGCAAATGCTGCGATTGGTTGATTTGCTTTGGTTTTACTGTTTCTTTTTTTTTTTTTCCTGTTCCTCTGACTTAACCAAATATACCAACTGACCTAACCTCAAAAACAACTTCAAAATTCGTAAGACATTTCTGTCAGTCCGAGATCGCTAACGCGACGCCTTCCAATCAGCGGAAGCTATTGACAACCAATGAACCAACACGCTATCGAGAATTGTTCTCGAGAATCGATCGTAATTCTTCGATTATTGCATAGGGCGGCGCTGACGTAGCCTACGTTGAGGAAGCGCAACGGAGCGCAACGGATACGCACACGTGCGGTCTGCACAAAGTTTCGACGAAATCGACGCACTATGTTCTTTTTCACACTAATGGACATTGCGTTACACAGTGTCGCCTGCACGAAGTAAGAGTAAGGAGATCGAACTCCGTGATATAAAAGTGGTCCCGATTCTGACGCCTAATTGGGAGGGAATCCGCTCAAGGGAATAGTTTCTTACGGTTGGACGCCATTTGCAATTAGTAACGTAACCTAACTTTATCTGTCAGTT
>NW_018020608.1:729054-769405 GCF_002006095.1 Pseudomyrmex gracilis
CGTGTACATGTGGTAGTTTTGCAAATGGCGTCCAACCGTAAGAAACTATTCCTTTGAGCGGATTCCCTCCCAATTAGGCGTCAGAATCGGGACCACTTTCTCCATTCGCGCGCTATGAAGTTCGATCTCCTTACTCTTACTTCGTGGTCGCCTGTGTACACAGTTGGAAAACACCTCTTGGTTTTGGTACAATCGCATATTCAAAATACACTTCCTATAGATCCGTTCCTACAAAAAAAATTTCGAACCGCAAGTGACAGTAAAAACCAAAGACGCGCGTTTCGCGTCACTGATTTTGAAAAAACTCTTCGCGTTGTGTCAGTCTCGTGCGAGTTACCGATGTGAGGGACCGAATCTTTTTTTTCCAGATCCGAGATGCCTCTGATAGTGATAACTGGCATGCCGTCCAGCGGCAAGACCGCGAGGAGTCTCGAGCTAAAATCTTACTTCGAAGAAAGACTGAAAAGTGTCGGACAGAGCGTGAAAATAATCAGCGAACTCGACGCGATAACCAAAGCGGGCTACGATAAAAACACGTTTTACGAAGGTTAGAATTAAACAAAAAAAAAAAAAAAAAAAAAAATTCAAAATATTCGAAAAACGTTAGGAGCCAAATTCCAGGTGTGTTTATTCGCACAAAAAATGTTTCTTTTTTTTTTTTAGACTCGAAGAAAGAGAAGGCAGTCAGAAGCGATTTGAAGTCGAACATTCATCGCGGACTCGACCCGCGCGATCTCTTGATATTCGACGGCAGCAATTACATCAAAGGTTACAGATACGAGATCTATTGTATGACCAAATTGTGCAAGACTCCTCAGTGCACGGTGTACTGCGACATGCCGGTCGAGCACGCTTGGTTGTGGAACGACAAACGAGCGGAGCCCGAACGCTATAACAGAAAAATCTTTGATGAACTTGTAGCGAGGTACTTTAAAAATCTATCACGTACTTTAATCTATTTAACACGGTTTTTTTTTTGACAGAAGAGAGAAAACAAACTGCAAATCTAACCCGTGATGTTATTTTCTTTATATATAAACGTTCAAACATTTAAACTCCTAACAGGTATGAGACACCAAATAGCAAAAATCGATGGGACGCTCCGCTGTTCGCGGTATCGCCGGAAGATACATTGATGTATGACGAGATTTACAATTCGCTCTATGAGGTCAAATTGCCGAAACCAAATAAAAGCACTCAAAACGTCAGTATCTTTCTCATCACATCTTTTGAAACCGAGTTAATAAATTTTTTTTTTTTTTGTTTTTTACACACATCGTCACATATTCAATGTTTCACTTATTCTTTTAGGCACCGTTAGCGTCTACGGATTACTTGTACATGTTGGATAAAATAACTCTGGATGTGACAAATGTAAGTAGAGTCGCTACAATTAATCTAATTACAGGTAACATCGATGAAAAAAAAAAAAAATACTAAATCAGTGCGTATATGTATATATATACATATATATATATACATATTAAAATACAGGGTCTTGCTCTCGCTCTTGTCTTTAAAATTTCTGTACATACTCCGTCCGTTCAAGACCTGTAATGTGTACGTGTGTCTAATATCAATAGTTTACATAATACTTCGTCAGTCCGTACAATATATAGGCACTAATGTATGACAAAAATATTTTGTTTTCTTTTCTTCATATCACAAAAGGCAATATTGATAGCAAGAAATAAGGAAGTAAGATACCAAGTCGAGAAGATACCAATCGATATACCAGGATCTAACACGACCGTACAGACTACGTGCACAGCGGCGCAACTTCAGGTATTACGCAGACGGTTTTTGATCTACAGTAAAAAGCAACAAATCGAAATCGATAAGATCGCCACGTTATTTGTACACTATCTCAATTCGTACCCGTAATATAGAAAAATTGTACTTAATTTTGTAAAAATTTCTATGTGTCACTGTTTTATATAAATGTGTTGTATATACACACATATGTATGTATATATAGATATATAACATTGGCTATACAATTGTACAACAAGATTCACGCTTATTTAAATTTTTTTTTCCCCCCGAGTTTGGCAAAAATGTATGCACCACACAAATTGCAAATACAGAACAATCCCCTCTCTTTACACTGTAACGAGATAATTTCCATAATATAATTATTACAACGCATCGTTGCGCAGCTATTTTGTGCATTTTTTTTCTTTTTGTTTTCTTCTTTCGTCCTCGCAAAGACTCATAACGCATGTGTCTTTTCTGTGATGCATACGTTAGAAAAAATATAGAATATATAAAGGACGCAGGAAATTTATCTAAATCAGATGTTGTCTTAATTCACAGTGCACTGAATCGAGCGAATATATAAATTTTTTATGTCTACAACTTTCGTAACAATATCACGGAAAACTTGCTATATATAGTACAAAATGAATGTCTCTCTCGAACGAATCCGACGACGAAAATCGTCAGTGAGAATTAAAGTCACGTGGATGAACCGAAAATAAGTCAATACGTAGTCGCAACGAGGTTGCTTTGCGATAATTAAAAAACAAAAATCGAGCGTGCTCTTTATACCTAACAATTTTCATTCAAAGTCTTCCCCTTTTCGCCAACAAAAACTGGGTTTTATTTAATTCTCTTGTTCTTGCGCACCGTTACTCTGATTTTTGTGATTTGTGTCCGCAGGTGGTTTTCGACAAACAAAATATACACTATTGTATTCACACTGCAACATGCTCTTGATATTTTGGGCGTAACGAGTTTTCACTTGCACCTTCTCATTCTGTAAACAAACGCGTCACACACCTGTGAATATTCTAAATATATGTCGCGCGCACGCGAAAATAGAAAACGTTATTACCTCTAGTTGAAAGCCAAAGCCGAGAATAACTTGGCGAATAACTTCGTAACTCGGTTCGATCGATTCCTCATTTGGTAAGTCGCTGAAGTGATAAAGCAAGGGTCCAAGATTTATCCAGACGCCACCTGGCTTTAGAATCTTATAAATGGCCTCAATGAATTGAACAACATTATTAGCACAGTCTATGAAGAAACAAGTCGCGACGCAGTCCCAAATATTGCTTTCCGTGTAAACCTAAAAAAAAAAAAAAAAACAACGTATTGAAGTTCACCTGATTACTAAACAATTTATTAAAAACTTTTATAACGATAAAAAATATTGTATATAATATTGTAATTGGTATGGGACAGTTGGTATCACCTCTAAAAAATCACCCGCGGTCATCGAGAATTGGGCCGTCCCTGGAAGATCGCTTGGACTTACATCTGGGAAGGAAACTGCCTGAGTTTGATGATCAGCTTTCAGATTGTTCATGTACTGATGTACCCACGGATGTACTTGATATAAATTTACTTCTCTACATCTGTTTTAAACAAAAATCAAGTGGATTACAATTAAATTTGCAATATTACAGCACGTGTATGAATTTCGTCGAAAACTCACTTATTTAATACAAAATTTGATGCAAATAACATAAACAGAGAAAATTCGTTTCCTTGACAAGTGTATCCGCACTTTGCTATCTCAAAGGCAAGTCGACCCAATCCCGCGCCAGGTACTAAAATACGCACGTCCGACGGTGTACTGGAAATTTAGCTCTTCGATATTTGTTCACAATCATAATTTAATACAAACTTACAAAGGAAGTTTTCTGGAGAGAGCACTTTTTTTTTTTTTTTAAGATTTCAACTGCAATTTTCTCAGAGATTTGTCCAGTTTGTCAGGTAAACTTTCGTTGAAAAATTTGTAGCTTATAATCTCTGAGACATTTCGCAAGTGTTACTTCCTTTGTTTTAACAAATTTATAATAATTTTAATAATTACAAGAGATAATTGCAAATTGACATACCAGTGTTCCAGTGGAAATTGACTTAATATTTCATCTATAATTGGTTGATAGCAAGCATTTCGTTCCTCAATTCCTTCCGTGCTCCAATCTCGAGCCAATTGTTTAATAGTCGCCTGTACCTTTTCCTGATCTGCCATTATAGGTCGTGGGGTTATTACCTGTGAAATTTACATTTTACATGCTTACACACACTAGTAAAAGACAGTTTTCATTATTCTCTTACACTGTCTACTTGTGCAGTGGTTGGACAAACATTTTCAAATATATTGCCAGCATCTTTTATTATAAGCTTGATTATTTGATCATTATTTTCTATGCATCGCTTCACCTCTTGCAGATGCTCTCTGTATTTTGATAAAAGTTTCTGATGATGAGATGGCAGACTAAAAAGATAAGATTCTGTTTTTTTTACCCTTTGAAGAGAATGTGGCCTGCGCAGACAAGAATACAAAAAACAAGTAAATAAAACAAAACTTCATGAATATCTTGAATCACTGCTATATATCATAAATTTACATGTAAAATTAAAGAGCAGCGACTAGTTTTTGCAGTTTTTACGAATTAAAGCACGACTTCTGCAAGTTTAAATAATAGAGTACAAGCTCAAGATCTTGTAACGAGCACAATCGGTAGAGACGCTGAAATCGCACGTCTATGATTCTCTGTGAAATTGTGTTGGGACTTTGTGAAAAACATTTCCTTTTGTTCAAACCGGTCGTCACCGGTCGAGAATAAAAAGAACGGAGAGATACTCTCGGCAAAGAGGATGGGCATCTCTCTACGACCTATTTTCAATACTCACTTGTAATATCTAAACGCGTGAATGATTCTCTGAAAATGTTTCCGTTCCTCCTCGTCCTCGTAACTGTTGTGAACCTTCTTCGGATACATCGCCGACTCTACCATTTCCATCTTTACGTCCCTTGCGCTTTACGTGCGGCACGCGCGGCTCTCGTGTGTTTTGTAACGAGTGTCTCTCTGCGCGCGTGTATACAACACATGCAGCAGCAGTCGTCAGTACAGTCGGTTCTCACGGTAGCGACCGCTTCTATTTGCACCTTCTACACTTGTTAAATTTGTACTGCGAATAGAAGAAGACGAAATGAGAGAATAGACTCAAGTTCAATTTGCACACATGCACGCATACTTATATATATATATACACACACACACACACACACACACACGCACAGAGGAGACAGTCGTCGTTTTGACCACCTCCTTTTGTGTATCTCTTTGTGCATTTGCACATGACAAAATAAACACAAGCGGTGCGCCCTTCAAAATTTACTGCCCGTACTGAAAATCTATAATACACATCACGCGAACTATAGATCTTCACTTACACTTGCTGGCAATAAATCTTGAAACCCCGACCATGTGATATTTACGCTGTAGAGAGAAAGAGGGGAGAAACAAAAAGAGAGAAAAAAGAGACAAAGAGATGCATAGATTGTGAGAATCTTTGCGTAGATAATATAATAAAACATAGGATACAATGTTATATGTCACAGAGTTACTAGATTTTTCGAGTCGCTCGTTTTATTTCTGGAATTTCGTACAATTCGCAAACTTGGAGACGGGAGAATTCCCCGGGAGATCCGCTTCCTCGGGGCTGCGTTCGAAAATGTCACCCGAGTAGCGCTCGCGTTTCGTCGCGTCTTGTGTTCTCGTCCCCTGCTGGTGTTGTCCGCTGTGGGAAAACCAACAACCAGCAGCTGAGCAGCGGCTTCGCGCGTACGCCGCGCGAGGTCTCCCCCGCGGAAGTCTTTTTTGCCTCTGATGACGCCGCAAACGCTTCGCAGCGCCGCTCCGTTCTCGTTTCCACATTCGACGAGTAACCGAGACGGAACGACGCTTCGAAGCGTTCGCAGCGCTGCCTCGACCGTTTGAGATCAATTCGGGGAACTTGTCTTCGGGGCGAGCGAGAAATTTGTGCGGGTTTTGCCGCCGAGGTCAGGAGAGGTGCGCTGAGGTGCGCGGTTCGAGGTTCATGGGCGTGTTCTATTCCGTGCTACGCCGCCGCCGCTGCCGCCGCCGCCGCCGCCGTCGCGGTTCGTTCCCCGGAGTGTTGGCGCAAGGAAGGCGCGAGAATTAGGCGCAATTGCAGTGATTCGGCTGGCGCGAGATTTCGCGGACGTGATCCGCGTCCGTGGTTTGGGATTACGATGTAAAAGGTGACGACGGAAACGGGAGGAAGAATTCTCGCGCGTTATTCCGAGTTGTTTGTTCCGAGAGAGGGTTGGTGGAGACCCAGAGAGACAGAAAGAACGGAAACTTCTCCCTCGCGCGTCGAGAAGAAGTCGACGTTAGTATATATATATATACCTTTTGACGTGACGACTGGGTGATTTCTTGTCTTTTCGCGTCGTTGTGACAACAATTCGCGAGCAGATATGTCGAGCTTGCCGCAAATGTCCAGCGGGCTCAGCAAGCTGAAAAAGAAACACTTTCGGGTGAAACATCAGAAGGTTAAGCTATTCCGTGCGAACGAGCCGCTACTCAGCGTGTTTATGTGGGGTGTTAATCACACGGTAAGATCTCTCTCTCTCTCTCGTCTTTTCGCTGTGTGTGTTATATGTTGATGCGTGTAGCGTTTAACGCTCACCGACCACAGATTGTAATTTACGCATTAATTATGCATCACTGACGTCATGCCAATTTTCTCTATTTCTCTATTTGCGAGTTCATTCATTATTAATGACAAATCGTGGCGTCGTATTTACGAAAAAAGACAACATTCGAATTGGATCACAATCTTACGTGTGTGTGTGTGTGTGTGTTTGTATGTCCGCATAATTGTTCGAAATTACATATAAAACGCTTTATTTTGCTAATTACGTCTTTTCTCTGATTTAGTTCACAGTTTTACCGCGTTATATGTAACTTGGCAAGGCGCTCATTTGATATTTTGAAACCACTGTTGCCTGTTCTTCTTCCTGCTATTTTTGATTTTTGACAGTGAATTATTTTCGATGATTTTATAAATTTTGAATTTTAAACTTTTTGTTTTCGAATTTTCGAATCGATTGAATGAAACTTTCTCGATCCTGTGCGAAATTAAGATCAATCTGTTGTGCTTATATATTTTGTGTTTACTGCATTGCAGATAAACGAACTTAGTCACGTTAACATTCCAGTAATGCTCTTGCCAGATGATTTTAGAGCTCACAGCAAGTTGAGGGTGGACAATCATCTTTTCAACAAGTAAGTTTTACACGTTCGTACAATGTGTTAATTCAGATTTTTGTTTTCTGCTGCTTTTGTGCATCTTCGCACATTTTTGACTAACTACTCCAAAACTGTGTGTTTTGCGCTGTTTTCTAAATATAGATGAGAGAAACACTTGTATATACATGTAAGACAATCTCAAAAATATGTTCAAGCAATGTATTGTCTATTCTATATATGCAATGTTCTTTTCTAAGCTAATAGATTGGCAGCTCTCAATTTTAGATACAGCTAATAAAAATACAATGTTACATGGATGATGTTACACGATGATGTTAACTCGTGTGTAAAATCTGTTTTTTTTTCTTTGCAGAGAGAACATGCCGTCTCACTTTAAAATCAAAGAATATTGCCCGTTAGTCTTTAGGAATTTGCGAGAAAGATTTGGAATAGATGATTTGGATTACAAGGAGTCGATGACGAGGTAAACAATTCTGTGCTCCGTATTTAGTTATTTTTTCAGATACACAATATCTTATGTAGCACTGATTTATACGTTGCCACTTATTAAAAAAAAAAAAAAAAAATTAAAGGGCCAATATTCTTTTCACACTTGATATTGTGACCATGTGCAAGTGGTTCAGAGATGTATGCAGAGAGTATTGATTGGTTTGTAGTAACATAAGAATTTTAATGTGGTAGATGTCGGGTGTTTAATCCCTCGCGATCAAAGCAGAGCTCGGATTTGATTGGAGTAGGTGGAAGAACTCGTCAGAACTTGGTCCAGCGTTCCGCTACCACCCCATCGGTCACCCTTTCCTCCTCTCCTATTTCCTCGCACAATTCAATTCTAAATAAACCACTGCGTTTCAAACGGCTGAGGTTAGAGAAACTTGATTTTCGATGTGACTTTTAATAACGCTAACCATGTAGCTGGAGAGTCTTCTGGAAAATGAGAATCACAGTGTGACTAAGCGCAATAATCCCTCGATAAGATTGATTAATGATTCGAGCATTTTTGCTTTAAAAAAAAAAAAAAAAAAAAAAAAAAAAAAAAATTTTTTTTTAGTTTTTGATGTACTTTACCAAATGAAAAAAATTATTGTTGACAGCTTTTTCGAAGTNATAAGATTGATTAATGATTCGAGCATTTTTGCTTTTTTTAAAAAAAAAAAAAAAAAAAAAAAAAAAAAACAGTTTTTAGTTTTTGAAATACTTTACCAAGTGAAAAAAATTATTGTTGACAGCTTTTTCGAAGTGTGACCGATAATATAGTTCGGGTGAATTGTCATTTATATATTAAAATATCGCCTAATCAGATTAACAAGTCAAATGCTTCTCGTCGTCCACAGCGACATCTCAACAATTGTAACAACAATCATTCTCTCCAATAATCACAGTAATAAAAACACAAACGTTGGTCGAAAGAAGGCTGTAAGGAATCAAAACGCTGGTGCTGGCGCGCGACTTATGTGTGTTTATTAATCCGAGTAAAAAAAATCCTAAAACAAATAGAAAGAAAGAAATTTGACCGAGTCCTCTTCAGAGTGTGTCATAAATAACGCAAGTTGTGCCAGTGACAATTCAAATTTCAGATATTAATCACAATAATTGTGGTTTTAATCAGATCAGATTTCATTAGCTGTTCCGTTTAGAGTGTTTCGGTTAGAGTGTTTGTCAAGTTATATTTGTTTTCTTTTCTTGATGACACAGTGAGTCGTCATTTTTATATTTATCTATCAGCATCACGGCTCTCATCGCCCTGTATCACGTCATTATTTAATTCATATACTCGAGTTGCGAAGCGTCGTTCGATTCCCTCATACAAACATCCTCTCTCGGTGTGTGGTTTGCCGCATTTTCTCAATCTTCCAGATCGCAACCGGTGCTGGACGACTCGTCCGGGAAGAGCGGCGCGAAGTTTTACCAGTCGTACGACAAGCTGTTCATAATTAAAACTCTCACGAGCGAGGAAGTGGAGAGGATGCACTCGTTCCTAAAGCAATACCATCCCGTAAGTGCGTGAGTCGGTGAAGCGTCTCGGAAAAAACTTTGCTATTTTTCACGAATGTTTCGCATTGCAGTACATCGTCGAGCGACACGGCAAGACATTGTTGCCGCAGTACTTGGGAATGTATCGGCTGACCGTCGACGGGGTCGAGCATTACGTGGTCGCCATACGAAACGTATTCTCGAATCACCTGACGACACACAAGAAGTTCGATCTGAAGGGTTCGACGGTGGATCGAGAAGCGTCGGACAAGGAGAAGGAAAAGGATCTTCCGACTTACAAGGATAACGATTTCGTTAAGGAGGGCATGAAAATTTACATCGGGGAGGAAGCCAAAGCGAAACTGCTAGAAACGTTAACCGCTGACGTAGATGTAAGTATTGTTTGAAAAGCAACCGGCAGATTGTTGTGTGATTAGGTTTTTTCTCAAGAGCTATTTATCAGAGATAAGACACGGTCGAGATTTACAAAGGAATTTACACGATCGAATAACTTCAGATAACTGTCTATCTCTGTTAGTTCTTGACGAGATTGCATCTGATGGATTATTCCCTGTTGCTCGGCGTGCACGATTGCGCGCGAGCTGAACAGGAGAACAGAGAGCGCGCGGAGAGGGGAGACGACGACGAGAATCACGACGACGAGGACGACAGCGAGTCCGGCAGCGGACTGGAGTCGCGAAATCCGCTCGGAGAGTAAGCGTTTCTTCTCTATCTTTTTTTTTTCTCGTGAAATAAAAAAAAATAAAAAACAAGTTGCGTTTATTTTTAATCGACTTGTTTGTTTTGCAGTCGCCTGTGGGGTTGGAGCGGCGTCGGTCATGCGATCACCAGCATGGCAACGCCTCCCGAGTCACCGCACGCCGCGTTGATGCGTGATACCAGTTTACAATACGAAGACGCAATAATACCCGAATTAGATATCTACGCTATTCCTAGTAAAGAAGGTAGATCTTCTCTCAAATAAATATCAAACGTTCGTTAGTTCACAAATGCAAAAAAAACAAATGCTCACTGTCGTTATTTTGTCTCTCTCCCAGGTGCTCCCACGAAGGAAATTTATTTTTTGGCCATAATAGACGTGCTGACGCATTACGGCGTGCGGAAGCAAGCGGCGAAAGCGGCCAAAACCGTCAAGTATGGTGCTAACGTCGACGGTATATCCACCTGTGATCCAGAACAATACGGCAAACGATTCATAGAATTTATGAGTAAAGCTATAGAGTAAAAAAAAATGCTAAGAAAAAAAAATCTCTGTGCATATATACAAAAAAAAAAAAAGAAAAAAAAAGAAAAAAAATATGAAGTTACGACGATATTAGCGCTTAAATGTGTATTGTCGGAATGAAATCGAGTTTATCGCAACCCGCACGAGGGAAGATTTATCCTGGAGATAAGATCGTCGCGATCTCCATTCGGTTTATATTTCTTGAAACTTTACCGACTTTCTTCTCGCTTTCCTTTCGCGATGCGAATCGAATGGAAATCGCAACAAATTGTTTCTTATTTCGTTGAACATTTCTTAAGACGATCTCCTCTTTTGATCTTTTTTTGTCGAAATTGTTTGTTATGTATTTCACGCAATATTCGCACACAAGAGTTTTTTTCTTTCATTACATTCGATTTGATTTGTTTCTCACCGTTAGTCGTTTAGTCGATCCATTCCAAGAGATCCTAACCGGAGTTTTTCTTTGATATTTCCCCTCCCCGTATCTTTCTCCAGGATCGGGAGCAGGTAATCCTGTAACGGAGCTAATAACATGATCGCGCGAACATTTTCACACACAGTGAAAACAAATGCCTCCTCTTTTCTCTATCTCTCGTTGTATCTTGTTTTTTTTTTGTTTTTTGTTCACACGTGTTCGAATTACCGATTGAACTGTGTAACGGAAAAATTGATCTTGGAGTACACGCAAGTTGAACACGCAAGACTAAATCGCACAAATGCTTGTTTACTCGTTTAGCAACGTTCACGTTTCACGTGAAAGTATTATTAACTCGATTTGGCAGACTGGCTATACAGAGCACATGTGAATTATATATATACATATATATACATACATATATATATGTATGTATAATTATAGAGATAAAAGACATCTAACCGACCGGTTATGTCGTTGCAATAAAAATTTTCAAATGCGCTTTACTGAGTACAGAACTGCCCGCGGATTTGCTTGATCATACAGGATGTAGCTTCAACGGCTCAAGCGAAGCTACGCAAATGTCCATTTTTTGAACGCCAATCACACACGGCGCGACACATCTCCCGTTTTGCGGTCCAAATTCAGTTTCATTGAATTAACCAACACCGAATATCACATTTTAATAATTGTTATGTACAATATGTATATCTTAAGACGACACTTAGTTTTAATTGAAACAATTTGTGAAGTAAGTCAATAATGTTAATAGATTGTTCGCAATATAACGCGTGTTAATTAAGTGCTTGGAACATAATTGAAGCTTCATCTCGCAAAAGGTCTGTTGTAATATTTCAAATCGAACGGTTGTTACACTCTCCTCACACACAGTTTCTAATTTCGCCAAAGGATACTTTGTATAAGATATGCTTTATGAGGTGTTCTTCCGGAAGAAATCAGGCACTGCGAACTCTTGCACACAATGATATCGTCCAGCAAAGATCTTGCACGAGTTCGGTGCACGAGTTTTTGTTTCATATATATATATATATATAAAATATTATTCGTAATTTTTTATAATTTAGAAATGTGCGGTTGAGGCGGACGAAATAGCGACTTGTATTGTATAAAAGAAGTATGTACACATTGTTGCTCGCGTACAACAAACACAATATGTTTAAAATTATCTAATAAAAACACTATATATATGTATATGTGTGTATATACATATATATATGTAAAATTTGTTAGCCAATCTCGTAATACAACACCTAATTAATGTAATAATTAACTAATGTATTTATCTAGTCTCAATGTGTTTGCTATAATTTTGTATGTACATTTTATCTCACTCTCTTGTGAATGTGCGCGCACGTCAGGACTGAAGGATGTGATAGACGAAAGGAGGAGGAAAGTACAGTAGCATCTTTGTTGCAAGATATATCGCGTTTACACGAAATTGATTTTTCTGCGCGTGTGACGGAGAATTATTATTATTATTATTATTTTTATATATACATATAATATATGTGTGTGTAAAAACAGCTACTTTTGTTTTTAACGAATCAAAATTTTCAATTTTCAAACGCAAGAGCGTTCTAGACTTTACGTCCATCCGTTAGTACATGACCTTACGTGTGGCAACGACGAATCCTTGTTCACACAAAATAAATTGAGATTCATAGCTATGTCAACCCGTTGTGCAGTTTTATTTTATTGGGTGTGCAAGAGATAAATTTGTGTTTCTCTTTTAATTTAGCTTGTACGTTTTCATTGTTTGCGCACTCAGCAAACGACGATCTTCTATTTGTGTGTGCAGAACTCGGAACAGATTTCTTTTTCGAGTTCCGGTGTGTATACATTAGGACACTCATGAATCACCGTTGAATACAGAACATTTTTTTATTTATTTACACCGAATTTCAAGATTATATTAATACGTGAGAAATAAAAAAATCGATACTCTTTCTTTCCCAAGGTAAATATATATAATTTATTTATTTTGAATAAAACGATTGATAATAAAATAATCACATATTCGCAATCGTCTTACGAAACTTTTAAGGCTGTCGGATGTTCGTTGCAGCTGCGTATCCGCTATAGCGACTTTGTTTAGATTTCTACTAAATGTATATATTTACACAAACGCGCATGTATTCTTACTTGGAATTTTTGTTTTCCGCTTTTTGTTTTGCCGCGACTAGAGATATCTGCTGTAAACGTTCTATGTCGTTGAACACAACCTGTGCTCCTCCTCCGCACGTTGGTAACACGTTAGCCTGCAAGTGTACAAAGTGACATGTATACGTGTGTACTTTTGTCTCTCTCTCTCTCTAAAGTGATGCTTGCCTTGTACAATTTGGTTTCGAGTTCGCCGTCCGTGTCTTGTTCTTGCGCGAGAAGACAGTATCTGGCGGATTTGTTCGTGAAGGGTTTCGGACTCGTTAGCTTTCGAACGGTTCGTTGATGATGCTGCGTTTGTGGCTGCATGATTGTGCCGATTGGAATCGTGCCGGGGGGACGATGATCTATCCACTTCTCCGCGCAGTGCGATCGATATCTCGGATTCGCTATCGCGATCTACACAGACATGTTAGATCGGCTTGTTCCAAACGAGTATAATATCAAATGAAGAAATGTATTGTAGATGAAAAAAAAAAAAAAAAAAAATTTGAATTTGTTTCTATTTTTTGTACACGTATATACTTGACCTTTTCAATCATATGCTTTGTGTCCGATTTTATTCTCGCATTAGTTGCAACATCGTCCGAGCAGAGCTTAGACGGCGATTGGGAATCGGTGACCGCGATTGGACGCGAATCCTCCGCAATGTCTGTTTTCGAACTCAAAGTTTCCGTGGAGAGCTTTTCCTTAGACGTCGATGGGATTGTTTCCTCCCGCGCAATTTTTGTTTCTTTATCATCGGAATCGCTTCTCGCGTTCATATTCGAAGTATGTCTCTCGGTAGTCTGAGGATCAACGGATGTTACGGAAGAATTTTCCACAAATTTTGCCAGTTTTTTAATAGTCTTTGCGTGTTTTTTTCTCGACGCCGCCGCTGATGCAGCAGACTTGTTATCAGCGGTGGGGGTCAATATTTGCTTCACCAATTGCAATTTGTTATCTTTCTTCTCGATGCAGCTCTACGGCAGAAGACGATTCGATTAAAGCTGTGTGTAGAAGTAGTTTCCTTCTTTCATATGTAATTTTTACTATTGGTTTTGATCGCGAAAGCTGAGAGAAGTGTACCTCCAACTGTTCTCGCTGAACGCGTAACTTGTTCTCGAATTCTTTGGCCACCTTGTCGGTTTCCTCTTGTATCTTGTCGCGGTATCTCTGCATTATCTTGTCTTTCTCCGTTGCGTGTTGCTTCAGCTGTCTGTCCCTAATTTTCAACTGCGCACAGAAAAATCGTACACATGAGAAAANAAAAAAAAAAAAAAAAAAAANNNTTAAACCGCGCAAACCCGTACTCACTTCTTCCTGCATATTCCTCACGGCGTCGCACGCGCTGTTCAACTTGTACAGTAAACAATCGATGTTGTTTTGCAACTTACAAACACGACCTTCCAGCACAGAGATCTGAGAACATCGATCGCAAAACAAATTACACGGCGAGAAAATGCATGTGTCGTTACGGACACACACACACACACGCACACACCGTCCTGTGTGTATTTTACATTTCAACGCGAATCACAAACGTTATTACCGTCTTTTTTTGTTCGTCGTTGCAATGCTTCAAGGATTCATTCTCGCGTATCATCTCCACCAATATGTTTCGGAAATTATTTTCTGCAAAACGAAGCGTTTTGTGTCAATCTCGAGAGAACGCAAATGCTGATTACAAAAAAAAAAAAAAAAAACGCAATTTTTCGCACCTTTATCCTCGATGTCTTTCCGCAACAGATCCCTCGTGTGAACACGGTTCTCCAAACATCGCATCAACATTTCGAGTTCATCCTCCGAATCGGTTACTTGCGTTATATCGGGAAGATAAGGTTCATTCAAACTGCAAGCGAGACGTGAGAGAAACATGTAAACAATAAAAATCCATGTGTTAACGACGTTGTATCAATTTATGTACACATAATATAAATAAAGATGCAAATTAAAAAACAATATAAACCGAGTGTACTAACGTGGCCATGTTATCCCGGGGAGAGATGTACACCGTACGCAATCGTGACGATTTCGCGAAGTATTTTAACGCGCGAGCACACAAGACGATTTAACACAACAACAACAATGATGTTGTAACAGATCTGTTGGGGAAACATTCGTCGCTCATCAGCTACTGTGCGGCATTTGAAATTTAGCGCACGTCGCGCTGATCGCAAAAACATTTGTCGCGCAATCAAATGTCGCACATCCGTTGATAATTATCGTCGGTCAGTAACACGACGGGGGCTCGAATCGCGATTATCGACCGCCGTGTCAGGCGGAGGTGGCAGGCGCCATAATCGCGGTGTGGTCACCAAGTGGTCACCCGAGGTGCCGCGGAGTCGTAGCTAAATTCGAGAAGGAATTGGATTGTCGAAAAAAAAAACCTGTGTCAGCTGTTCTGTTTCGACGGGAAGCACGAAAATGGCATGTTCCGCTATAAGGTCACCGGTTCTTCGCAGCCCTACGGTATATTTCGAATTTTGTGTCAATTTTCTTGCCGAGACACCACGCACGCCATTAGACTCTCATCCGTAACGGTGTTATGTAAATTGTTGGATCGCGATGTAACCTTGCAGCTTTTTGTTCAAACGATTTCACAATTGCGATAGAAAACAATTGTGAACACATTCTGTCGAGACAAATTAAAAACCTCGATTTGCGGCAGATCGTGTGGTTCGCGACTGTATGTCCGTGACTCTGCTTTTACCTGTCATTCGAGTAGAGAAAGTCTTTGATAAAATTGTAAAACATACAACGGTGTTAGGAAATTTTTGGATATATTTTGCATCAATTGATGTATTATTGTAAAATCTACTAAAAAAATATCTACTTTATATTATCTTCATATTATCTTAGGTGAGACATTACGCAGCTGCTGCAGTAGCTCAATGCTCGACTGCGGCTCCTGAACTTCAAGTGTCGTCAAGCAACAAGGTGACCGTTGTTGCTGTTGACAACAACAGTCCTGTTGCACAAGTATCAATTGCCTTTAGGTATGACAATTATAGGAAGTAACAGTAATTGTATAAGTGTGTGCTATACTATTTTATACATAATTTTGTATTTCCAGAGCTGGTTCACGCAATGAAACCTATGACACACAAGGTACAGCACATCATCTTCGTATTGCCGCTGGTCTAACTACCTCCAGGTCAACTACCTTCGGTATAACTAGAAATATTCAACAATTAGGTGGAAACTTAACTGCCACCACCGATCGTGAGAGCATTGCTTACACATTACAAGTAACAAGAAACAACTTGTAAGGAGTATCATCATTTAAGAAACTTCGCTAATCTCTAAATGTACAAATGACAATTCTCACAATTGATATTCCTGTACTTTATAACAGAGATCAAGCTTTGACCTTCCTGGAAGATGTTGCCACCCAGCAAGTGTTCAAACCATGGGAAATTTCAGATCAACTACCCAGGTTGCGTTACGAGTTGTCCATGATACCTGAAACAACCCGCGTATTGGAGTTACTACACAAGGCAGCCTATCGCACAGGACTAGGCTACTCCCTGTATTCGCCAAAGAGACAACTTGGAAGAATAAATACAGAAACTGTACGTACGTAATGACACAAGGAGTAGCATTGGACAGAGAGACAAATTCGCTCTCTTTATCTTCAGTTGCAACATTTCGTCAACACCTGGTTCACCGGTTCCAAGTGCGCAGTCGTGGCAACTGGCGTCTCGCTAGCGGATCTTTCCAAATTTGCCTCGAATCTGAACGTAAGTTCCGAGGATGTCGCTGCGCAAGCTGCCAAGTATCACGGAGGAGAACTTCGTAAGGAACGATTCTCCGACTTGGCTACTGTGGCGGTAGCCGTTGAAGCTCCGGGTTTGGACAAGGAGAAGGACGCGCTTGCCTGCGCTGTGCTGCAGAGAGCGGCCGGTACTGGGCCGCGTGTAAAATGGGGAACGAGCGTGTCTCCGCTTCAGAGAGATGCCTCCGGCGCGGCAAGCGCCGATCAATTCGCCATCTCGGCATTCAATGCCTCTTACTCCGATTCCGGATTGTTCGGTTTCGTGTTGTCCTCAGTACCCAGTGTCGCCGGTTCTGTAGGTTTTACCGAAGCTTCTCAGAGATGAAGTACATTGCGTATATCTCTCTTTTACGTATTTCCATCTAACAAAGTTTATGTTCCAGGTAACAAAAGCCGCCACCGCGTATCTGAGATCGCCGAAACTTTCCGACGCCGACGTTGCTCGTGGCAAGGCCGTGTTGAAAGCAGAGATATTATACGGGTCGGATAACGACGCCGCGAATCTGGAGAACATTAAACAGCAAGCGCTTCTGAAAGGACGCGTGTACAAACCGTCCGATCTTGTGGCGCAAATAGACAAAGTAACCGCGTCCGACGTCAAATCGGTGTGTGCGATTTTTCAGGATTTTCTTTCTTCAAAGATAACAAGCGACATACAACAAAACGTTTTCATCGATGTTTTTTTTTTCAGGTTGCCGGAAAATTCAGTAGCGGAAAATTGTCGTTGGCCGCGATCGGCGATTTGTGTACCGTCCCGTACGCCGACGAATTGAAGTAGAGATATATTGAGAAAATTCAGCGAACTCGCTTATATGAAACTTTGAATTTCTGAATCTTCTGTTCCGTAAGATTTGGAAATGTGTGTAATTGTCAGTGTAGAGTTATCTACTTGCGATATTAATAAAAGAACAACGTCGCAGTAGTTTTGTATAGTTAAATATATCTCTGACTCACGTATTTTATTTATATTTATAAAACGAAAACAGTACACAACATTGTTTTTGTATAAAAAAGTACAACACAACGTCTCTTCACCGATCTATGTGACGACGAAGGACCGCTTGTTTCTTCATCTTGATTTATCCTATTATAATCTAATAAAGTTTTATTTCTTCTATAGAATAAAATTTGTTGTATATTGTGGAGGAAGATCGCAAGGGTTTTCCGTTGCCGATCCGATCTATTATAGGCCTCAGATTTTCGAGATTTTGCAGAAACTTGAACTGCAAAGAATCCATTAAAATACACAAAAGACCAATATTATACGTAATTAAAATTTTATGTTTTTAAACTTACGTGATCTTCCAAGACCGAATTCAGCTGATCGAACAGCTTCGACACTTGCGCGTCTCGAGACAACAGATAATGTTGATAGTGAGAATCGAGAAGCACGCAGATCCAGTCGTAGATCTTGCATTCGTTTAGATCATTGTCGAACGAATCCGTTTCCTCGTTCAATTTGCACATTAAATACTCCAACAGTTTCAGTACCTGGTCGAAAGTCAATGTAGTTTTCAAGTGAGGTAATAGAGAAACACTGGAATATCTGATATCGAATAATTTGTCAAGAAAACAATCAGCGTTCGATGAGTTGGCATCGCTCGTGCCGTTTTGCATGTGAACCTTGTCCGGATTCTTCAACGCAAACACCAAAAGGTCCACCAGTAACTTTTCCGACAGATCTCTGAACGTGTTGAGACACCAACAGATCGACACGACGTCGCCTGTTTCCATCAGGCGCGGGATAAGCGCTTCGTGTATCGCCGAGTCGCACCAACCCTCGTTCAAGTAACTCTGAACCGATTTGCGAATGTTCGAAGGTATGTCACTCATCGAAGGGTTCTTCGCGAACGTTTCCTTCTCGTCCCAATGAGCCACCGTCGCTTCCTGTATCACGACAATATCGTCCGTGTCGTGATTGTCGTTTCTAAAGTGCAGAGACGAGCCCACCATAGCGGCTATTCGTTGTGGCGCGAGATGAAAGGGTGCGACGGCCAAGTGTCTGTTTGCCGCGAGCAACAATTTGTCCTCCACCTTCCAGATTTTCGCGTCGTTCGTGTACAGCTTCAGCTTTTGCGCCGCCTGCACCAACTTGAATTGTACGTTGTATATCATCAGCACCGCTCCTTCGTCCGCTACATCCGCTCCGTAAACCGCTATGGTTGTTTCGTCCAAGTGAGTCATGACCACGGGATATTTCGTATTGATATTGGTAATTACGCTGATTAATCTGCTAGACTCCGAGTAGGAAGACGCTCCCGTTAAAAAGTGACTGTACAATCTACCGTGCGACCCTGAAACAGACAAATGACAGTTCGATATTTCTTTTCTGTGTGAAAAAAAAAAAAAAATTGCTCGATGATTCAATTTCCACATACACAGAGTCAACAGATAAGCGTTGTTCTTGTTGTGTACCACCACATGTCCCACAAGATCTTCCGATCTCCTCTTCAATTCTATCCGTCTGACAGTTTCCATCATCTCCAAGCAAGTGTCATCTTCCAGTCTGACCACGAGACAATTGTAGACCTCCTCTATCTTCGTCAGGCAGAACAAGCTCGTTTGACCGTTCAGATGTATCAACTTGCATTCCGACAGTTTTTCCTTGGCTTTGATAATACCGTTGCTCGTCCATGTCTTTCTGTTCGCGATTGCCCACTCCAGAGAGGCTGTGGCTCCGTTTTGTTGCACCACAACGGGAGACGCGTCGTCTTGCGGCAGAATAGCGTAAAGCGGAGACTGAAACTTGTATCCCTTCACATTGCTCAAATCGGTCTCGTTCTCCGACCAGACTCGTATCTTTTTCTCATTGAAGGCGGCGACGTAACGCTGCTTGGATCTGTCGTAGATGACTTGCGTCGTCAGTCTCTCTTTGCTGGACCAACTGCTGTTCTGTTTCTGATCCTGCAGCTGGAAACACACGTGGCGAATTTATTTAAAATGCGCGACGAAGAGCGATTTTCGGATTTTTGATCTAAATGAAAAAATCTAATCTAACCTTGTAACGTATCACTATGTTTCTGCCGAGTGTTACTATTGCACAACCTTGTTCCTTGTCCTTTTCGACGCCCAGTAAACTCTGCTGCTCGATGAGCGGACACAGCGTGTAGTACGAACTGAGCGACGCCATTCTCGAATCATATAAGCAAATTTATAAATAAAATTTCTTCCCTTTGATATATTCACCAATTGTTTACATACAGAGAAGAGAAGCGCTCTCTCCACATCCACGTGCGCTCTCTCCACGAGTGTTCCTCCAGCCCAGTCTTACCATCTCCGATTTCGGCTAATCGGACGATTTAACGCGTCAACCAATTGATTGGTCGATTAGAATGGAATAACCGGTCGGATTGAAAAGATCGCTAGGGAATAACGCGTGGTCAAGCAATGGCCAATCAACGACTAGTTTTCGCTTTGGTGTTGGACGACGAGTGGATCTTTCTCGTCACACGCCGCCCCCCACTTCGGGTGAGAAAATTTGATTGACTTGACTGTTGCCGCGCGGCGAGCATTGCTTTTGGCGGTTGTTGTCGCTGTGTTGTTTTGTGTTGTCCTGCATGTTATCTCTCCTGTTTGATCCTGTGTGCAAAGAGCGTATATGTGTTTATGTGCAATACTGTTTTTTACACGTGAATATAAAAAATGTAAGTATCGTCACAGAGTATTGTTTTATTGCGCAAAATTAAGATTTATGTTACACCAAAAAAAAAACAAAGTTTCTTTGAAGAAAGAGAACAATTCTGTTTACTAATACCTGTACTTCTGTTATGTTGTAGGAGGAAGAGTACGTCTGGATCGTCGGTAAGTTTTTATTTTAATTTAGAAAATTGTTACTCTTCAGTTTTTTGATATAAACAATTAACGTTTAATGTTTTTCAAGACGCTTCGGTCTACAAGATCTTCTCGATAAACACTCTTCTCTTGCCGAAACGTGTTTGTGACTGTTTCTATTGTATAATCTGTATCTTGTATATTTTTGAATTCGCATAATTTCTAAGAAAATCTTAGTTTTTTTGTTCTGTTAAATGTTTTCTGTGTTAATAATTCGCACAATATTTGTAACTTAAAGATTTAATTTTTAATGTTCACAGATATTAAAGCCACAAAAACCACGACAGCCGTTGCAAGTTGTGAATTTTGATTCTTCACCTGATGAAAACAATCCACCAACAAAACTTAAGAGACGCGTTAGCTTCGCAGAGAAGAAACATGTCAAGTCAGTATATGATGCATTTATTACAATGATATAATATCAATTTAAAAAAAAAATACATTTCTTACAAGATATTTTTTTATATGCAGAGAGTTTTGTCACACCACTGAACAAGGAACTGTGTGGGACAGCACGTATGAAGAGCATGACTGTAGTTCTAAAGGATCTTTGGATCAGAATTTTGCGGAAGAATCGATCAAGAAATTGGAATATATTTCTACATCTACAAAAAATATTGCTGTTGAAAGTAATGTAAATTGCTCAAATAATTCCTGTTTAGAAAATAATGGACCGAGCGAGCCCGTCATGAGAACGAACGAGGAAAATGATATGACCATTGATATGGACTGTACCAGTCCGGTCATTCGTACAAAACTTCTCGATAATTGTTCTCAGATTGAAAATATTCCACTTCTTGCATCTAGTACTCTATCTAATGACAATGAAGCGCATAACGTTACAGATGAGATGTCTCAACAGGAAATATATACATCATCGAGTGCGCGTGCTACATCAGATGTATCTAAAAACGCAGTATCAAGCAATATTTTTGTATACAGAGACCCCGATGAAGAGGATTGTGTAAGTAATCGTGCTAACAAGACGTGTCTTCAGAATGATTCCATGGAGCTTACCACAGCGATACCAGTATCTTTAATGGTTTTACGTACAGAAGAGCAGAATATTATACAGAATGATGATAAAATGCACTCAAACGATTCACATACAAACTGCACTACTAATTTCAATAATGTATCGATGGAAATTACTCAAGCTGTACCAACATTTAAACCATTTATCAACTGTGATTCGAACATTTTCGAACACTCGAATAAAAAAGTTTCCGAAACTCCAATAAAAAAAGCAAAAACCTGTGAAAGTGCAACGTACAATGTCGGAAACAATAATGTCCACAATGACGCGATATTTGGAACAGAATCGCGAACAACTTACATCAACGATTCAATGGTGTTAACAACCGTAATACCTACAAACGCCGATTTAATTTGTACAAATGATCCAAATTTAAATATGTCCATGGACATTACCACTGCTGTATCGGGCAAGATTCTCGGAGGAACCGCTCCGCATCTCTGTAGTGAGAGTACGGTTGCGGGAAGAGATCAAATTGAGAGAACCAACTATTTTACTGATGTACCAATGGATATGACAGAGCCTGTAAATACGTTGTCTTCGAATGTTTGCGACAAAGAGAATCTGAGATCGCACGGAGCAATATCTTCAAACGACAGAACCATGTTTTTCCATAACGTGTCCATGGAAATAACTAAACCTGTATTATCAAGAAATTATCAAGAAGTAAGCGCTAATCCAATTACTCGCAAATTAACACGCGGAGATAATGTACAAGGAGAAGAAGTTGCCGGCAATTCAACTTGCTGGAATAAAGATACGAGATTCTTGAACGAACCTATGGAACTTACCGAAGTTGTTCCGAATGTTTTGTACAATGAAAGAACCCTCGACGCTACTCGCGCTCCGTTAGTTTCTGATACAATGCAAAAAAATACGCCGTTTCCTGCAAAACATATTGCGCACCCAATCGATTATGTACCTCCAAACAAGGTGCTAATTCAAAGTGCTTCGCACCACTCGACAGATGACGCTACATCAAACAAATTGGAAAATTTAATCATTCCCGAGAACAAGTGTCTAGTGACAATTGATAGGATACAGTCTCCAGAGGCATCGCCAACAGTTCAAAGTACAATTCCGGATCTCACGAAATCGACATGTCACATTAATACAGACGCAAGCCAAATTCAGGATGTGTCAATGGAAATTACTGCTCCACTTCCGGTAACTTCGCACCTTACACGAGATGTCACGCTAAATGAAGTAGAAGATGAAAATAAAAGATTGCAACAGTCAATGACGAAAAATCCAGCGAGAGAGAGCGTAACGCAAGAGGATCAAGTTTTAATGGAAACTATTTCACAACAAACAAAAACCACGCACAACAAATCCTCCAACATTTCCATCGTCGCATCAGACAATTCAGATCGCTCTGACAAAAATTCGTGTGAAACAAACGATGACAATTCGGTGGAATTTCAATATTTCCAAGAAAATAACGCGCGCGAAGCTTCGATAGCCGATGACAATCAGCGTTTCGTGGATACAGCAGATCGTGCAAAAACCAATCTCAAGGATAGTCTGAACGGAAGCAACGAGTGTAGTTTTCTGAGAAAAAGTCTGCCTTATCTGGAAAATAGCGATCTGCAATCAATCAATCCGCCATCCTTGATGAACAGCGAGGAAGAAACTTCTTTTCCCGACGCATCAGTCAATCATCATCGATTTCAAGCGTCGACGAGCGACAGTCAAGTGAACAACAAGCACGAGAGTTCTGAACAATTAGTGACGAATGAAACAACAGTATCCGAACATCCGACAGAGTCGAGGAAAAGTGTGGCGAAAGATAACGAAAGTTTTGCAGTTTTAAGAGATAAAAAAGAATCAGCAAATGTCGAAAACGGTGAAACAAAAGATCGTCACGGAAACGTCGAGGAAACAAGTAAAATTGAAGATAATGAAGTTAATATCCGAACAATTGCGAAGGCAAATTTTATCGACAGTCAGTGCGGAGAGTCGACTTTGGATACAACGGATGTACAGAATAAACAAATCTCCATCTCGCCGATTAATGTAACAAAAGATAATGTAAAATCGCAAGGGAGCATGGAACACGTACAAGACCGTGTTGAAGAAAACCTTCCTGCGGAAAAATCTGTTGTCACTCCTGCGAAAGAAAAGCCTTTGACCGAAGAAGATCACTTTTTATTGTTATCTCAGAAGTTAGAAACACACGGTGAAAGGTACACGTATACAATTTCTTTCTTACTTTGACGTATCAATGTGAAGATTGATATAGGAGGAACAACAATATTTTAATTTCATTAATTTGCAGAGACGATTGCATTTGGAACGTGTTTCGCAAAAACGTCGACAAAAAATTTATCGCATTCGGTTTCATGGCGAATTCGTTACTGATTGTCGCAGTTTTGTTCGGCAATCTCACGCGTTTCGAGAACAATCATCCGCACAAGAGAATCAAGATTATTTCTCGTCTCACAGGTGAGTGGACGTGCGTAGAGACACGATGAGTCGAAAAAATAAACGATTTTATTAACAACCTCGCGTCTCATCTTTTATGTAACAGATAAAGCAGACGTGTTAATAAGGATAGTTCATAAATTACTTCTGCGGAAAGTAGACGTGGAAATGCTCGAGCGTCACGAGAACATTTTTTCGATGCTCGACTTCATGTCTCAGGAAGTTAAATTGGCGATGGATTTCATGTTCGACCTGAGACGTTTGAATGACTCGAACATGATGGAGATAGCTTGCGACAAGTAACAGTTTATTTCTGTTTCTGAAAAAAAATATGCGTGCGCGCGCGTGTGCGTGTGTGTGTGTGTGAGTGAGTGTGCGTGAGCGTGTTGGCTTCTGACTATTTTAAATATCGGTACACGCGCTGTTGATAACTCAATTAATATGATAATTATATTTTATTCAGAATCTCGTTTGTGTCTCTCAGCAAACACGTGAACATTATATTGAGGATCACGATTGAAGTTAAAGTCTTTGACGAACTCACTCCGAATGACATAAACGTTCATTGCGTACTAGGTGCAGTAAGGTGAGTACAAGTTTTTTAAATACTTTTGTGCGTGCGTGCGTGCGCGCGCGCGCGCGCGTAACTGGATATACGGTAAGACGGTCTGTGCTTTACAGAGAAACGGAAGTCAAAAACTTGATGAAGAATATAAAAAAGGACAGTAAGTTTCTAAGGAGGTACATGAACGATGTCCAGAATTACATCGACATAATGGAAAATGTTTAGAATTAAAAAAAACAAAAAAAAAAAAGGGTGATTGAGAGATCTGTTTTATATTTTTATATCGTGTACACACTGTAAGTTGTAGAAGTAAGTAATATATTTTTAGCCACGTATGTGAAGTATTTTCTCTGAGAAGTTTAATAAAAAAAAAAAAACACGTTATTTATTTTTTATTTTACTTTTCAAGTATCCGAGTTAAAAAAAAAAAAAAAAAATGCACGTTACCCGAGTATTCACCCGCGAATTTGTGATAAAGATCGAGTATCTCCGCGTAATTCATTCATTTCTATATTGTAAACAGCTCTCCAAGCGTTTCTTAAAGAAATCGAAGTTTCTTTTACACACACACACACACACACATCACGGCTACGCGCCGGTTTCTCGTTCCAGCGTGGGCGTAGAAGGCCCGGTTTTACGCGATTTCGTAACGACCGCGACGGACCGATTTCCAGTATTAAAAAACATTTCACGAGGATCCCGAAGACCTTCGAAACCTCCTACTACGTTCGCCATTGTCTCTCTCTCTCTCTCTCGCGCTCTCTCTCTTTCTTTCTCTCATACGCATGAAAATATCACGTATATTCCATTCAGTGGATATTTTTCGAGAATCATTCAGTGTTGCTCGTCAATAAATAATGTGAATGGGATGACGCGTCATTTTTCTTAAAGAGCGAGAGATGCAAAGTAGCAAGTTGCACAGTAATTTCGTTTTATTATTACAGAAAATTGAAAACTTTTCAATTGTTTTCTACGAATTTTTTTTTTTTTTTTTATAAGATGCACTTTGTGAGATTAAAACGTTTAAAAGTTCGTACACAAAATATTTCAAAATCGTCACATCTATTCTCTGTGAAAAATGTTTAAATCAAAAAAACAAAAATTATTTGCTTCTAGAACGTAATTGTTCTAGAAAAAAAAAAAAACAAAAACAAATTTTCTCTCTTCAACAGTCGAATCGTGAATATCCCTGCCGTTATCGTCTTCGTTGTTCTCGCGATCGTCGTGATGTCAACCACGACGATACCTGCTCCAGCTTCAGCTTAGAGCCGGTGCGGAGAACGCGGGCTGTTGCAAGTGGGCGTAAAGACTCGGAGAGAGAACGTCGTCTCGTGTTCCATACATGGCTATACTATGTGGAAACACACGGTGAGACACATAGAAAGGCGGACAGACAAACGGACAGAGAGTCCCCACCGTGTGGACACGGTGGAGGCGACGTTTCCTCGTCTCTGTCGAAACGATCGCCGAGTATGCTCTCTTAGTGTCTCGCAGCATATACTTGTCGTGTGACCGTCCGCGTCGTCCTGATCGTCGTCCGGGGCGCGCTCGTGCAATCGCGCGATTCCTCTTGGGGGAGAATAAAAAAAAAAAACAAAAAACAAAAAACAATACGCGGCGTTTGTTTTCCGCGCGTCGCTCGCTCGAGACCGAACGAGCGATCACGTTTCGTATGACTTACCGTATATGTATATATATACCGTCGTCTTGCGTACATGTGCAACACAGATAAATTGTCTCAGGTGATCGAACGCAGTTAAATTGTTTGTTGAAATTCACTTTCTTTCGACAAAAAATTTCTCCTCCCGATCAAAGAAAGATCCTCGCGCACACATGCGAGATCATGCGGCGATACTGTAAGAGATAAGTTATCACCCATCTCTCCTCCTCTCGCGAAGAGAAGTGTTCTTCAAAAAAATTTCACCGTGAGACGTGGGAGACAAACGGTTGAGAAGAATTTCAAGAGAAAGAACGGAAAGAGAGAGATATGGTAGAGTACAAGATTATATTCGAATTTGAAGACCGCTTTCTACGTATGTAGGACGAATCGCACGATGCGGACACTTCACTGGTGTGGGTGCTACTGGATTCCTCCTCCGCTTTGAGCCCGAGGTCAGGTGTGGGAGGGTGCAAGGGTTGAGGAAACGCTCGAAATTGACGCACACATCGCACATTGTAGGTACGTATTGTTTTCCCAGTTTAATGTTTGAACGCGGAATATTTCTAATCAAATAAAATCTTTCTCGAGGACCCGAAAAAATTCTCAAAAGTTTATTTAGTTTTATGTCTCATAGAAATGTATTCTCTCTGAAATTTATTATTCGCGAGATGAAAATTTTTTAAGTGAAATAATTTTCTTTATTTATTCGGATATTTTTATTCTGAGATTCTGAGGATTGCGAAAAAATAATTCATATTTGTTGTGACAAAAAATCCGAGCAATTTACAGCTTGTATGAAAATTCCGATAGAAACGAAGTAAAACTTTTGAGAATTTTTTTGGGTCAAACTCTAAAACAGACTTTTGTTATATAATATTGTATATATAATATAAATATTATTTAAAAAAAACTTACTTATATTTTTGACTACGTCACACGGACGATAGAAGTGTAACATTTTCGTCGCTCTTGTATATTTCAATAAAAAAATACAATCGTGTCGAAATTTACATTTCACGATACGAAGGGCGATCAAAGTCACTTTTTAGTCTCTCTGGCGAGCAGGCGCTTCTTGAATCTGTCGATCGCTTCTGTGCTCTCACGAGGATGTTTATACTCCAGTATCTCGTTCATGATCTCTGCCGGATTCAAGGGATTGAACTTGAGAGTGATTCTTCGTCGCAACGACAGCACCTTCTCCACGGCTTGCCGGATGAAATCCAGAGGAACTCCAACGGACATCTTGGCCAAGCAGGAGACCTCGATGTCACGATCGACGCCGTGGTACTTCATCAACAGATTCTTGTAATACATGTACAATGTGTTGTAGTCCGGAACGGGGACCATTATGAATTTACTGTAGAACCTGATAAAGGCGCCCTTTGCATTTTGCGGTTCCGCGGTAAGCGCGAGAAATAATATCTGTTGACGCATTGCTACATGTCAATAGAATTCGCAGCAGTGCGTGTTCAATTCGCATTATGTGCGCGCGATAAGAAGAAACGATGTGAGAAATTTTGAAGCGCGTACTTGATCGCCCGGTTTGATGGCTTTTGTCAGTTTGACGAAGGATTTGGCAAATCGCCTGGGTTGAAGATGTTGCTCGTCGGCCGGGACTTTCTTCAGCCAGGGTTTCTCGCCAGCTTCGAGAAAGATGATGGAAGGCGCGTACGCGCGAGCCACTTTGGAAATCATGTCCATGAGTCTTCGCTCTTCCCGTTTACCGACGTATTTGTCAAACAGAACAGAAACCGACACGTCGAAGAGCAACGCGCCGACCTCGGAAATTCATATTATTCATTTTATCCCGCATACTTACATCTCGTGTGATCGCTTTTGTAATCGATAATCAAACGGTAATAATAAATCACCTCGGTGCAAATAGCATTGGCGAGAAAAGTCTTTCCCGTTCCCGGCAAACCGCAAACGCAAACGGAACGTACGAGCGGCGCGATTTGATGCGTCTCCTTCGAAATTAAAGGCAGCACGCAGTATTCAGCGACGAGTTGCCTGACTTCGCCGAGCCGGTGCGTGTAATCTCGCGACTCGCGACGCGCCTCGTAATTCTGATAGGAGAGATCACCGTCCCAATCGCGAAGATAAACGGTCTCGTAGTTCCTGATGACATTAGATTCCACCAACTCGCTGAAGAGTTCCTCAACGGCCACGTCTTCTAGTTTTTCTTTCTTTTTTGGTCTGCGTTTCTTCTTGACAAAATCTACGTGTTGTTGGAATAACGAATTAGGTCTAAGTATTTTACAGAATACAAATACACGTGTTCTGTTAGTGATTTGAAAATCGGTAATCAGCGATTCGACTGCGTTTTCAAAAGAAATTTTAATCCGAGGTCGTGTCGCGAGGGAAGATAGAAAGGGAACAAGAACACGGGAATTAATGAACACAACGAGAGGACACAAATTATTGTTAATTCGTCGTTTTTCCGATAACCTTTCTCCACTTTTGGGATCACAAATTTCTTCTCGTCGTACTTGTGATCGTTCAGCAGCGCTTTGTTCAACAGATCCAGCTCGACTCTCATCAGCTCGTCCACTATCTCTCGAATTTCGAGCTGCAGCTCGTGGCAGAGCTTATCGGTTATCAGATCCAGATAGACTTCCCTTCTCAGATCCTTGCCCTCCTCGTCGCGAAGACTCCAGTCTCGAATGAAATCGGCGTTCGCCTCCTCCAAGCAGGACAGTGGTTCGCGCGACTTCTTCTGCCGATCGCGCTCGACAACAGGTAGTGGTGGTTTGGCTTTGGGAGCTTCCTGTCTGGCTTCTTTTGGTTTCTCCTTCGCCAGCGTTTCCATCAGATATTCTTCGGGCGTCACGGTCTGCCCGGTCGCGATCAACACGCTGCCACCGAATTCTGCCGCCGGATACACGCCGTAATGTCCCGTCGCGTCGTACCAGACGACGAACCACTCGTGAATCTCGTCGGTGATGTCCTCCATCAGTCCGGGTCCTCTGAGCTTCCATAGCTTTCCAGGAAAATTGCGCGCTTCGAATCAAACCCGTTCTCTCTCCCACGATATTCTATACATTTTTTGTTTTCAATTCGCAACATGTTTGTTTTTTACCCTCGTGCGCTCGTCGCTGAACGCGGCTTCAACGTGCGCGTCGTACGCGGGCATCAGGCCGCGTCGCCGTTCGAAATTCTGCTCGTCCTTCGCGAACGTTTCGCGATCCCGCCAGCTCGGTATCGTCATACCCAGAACTTCCTCGAGACGCGCGATTCGTTTTCTCGTGTTCTTCCTCGCTACGTAACGTCGCCACGCGCGTTGAATCGTCACCGCCGACTCGATGTATTTCGCGCGCTCCACTTTTCTCGGTGTTATTTCTCCGATCCTCACTTTGATGTTGTAATCGAACATCCGTTTAACTGCGCGGAACAGTTTATTTCGCTACAACAAATCCGCTTGTACTCTCGTGAAATTATTATTTATTTATTTATTTTTTTGACGTACCTTCCGCACCATCGCAGCGTCCCTTTCGAGCCCTCTCGTGACTCTGTATCAGTAAAATCGCGTCGAGCCGAGCTCTTTCGGCGGCGAGTTTCGCTTCCCGCGCGGCTGTTTCCTCCGGCGACTCGCGAATCGCCACCTCCGGGGGTGGTCGCACGCGCAATCTTCTTCGCAATCCGCGCGGCGTTCTCACCGTCTCGTCGTCTTCCACCTCGGTCGCGCTCTCGATGCGCATCGTCGAGACACTGCGTTCCCTTACCGGTACTACGAATGATTAAACAATTAACAATCCCCTATCTTTGTTGGTTTTGCGAGCTTCTCGCGCAAATTTTTCTCCGCCAATTTTCTTATCCAGTTGTGTTTTCCGGCGATTGTTCAGAAACATTTTGTTGTCAGTTTAAAAAAAAAAAAAATAAAAAAACATTGACACACCTCTCTGAGCACTTTCTATTAATTCCTGAACGAACTTTCTGCGTTCCTCCGCGCGTTCCCGGCCAACCGCTGGTATCAACAGTTCAATATCGTCCGGTGTGAATTTCATTTGATTCAAGATATCGTCGGGCCACCTTTAAATACAACATGATTCCTCGTTGTGTCCAATTGAGATCTAATTAAATCGCAGAAACGCACGTACTGATAGTCCGACAGTGTGCGATCCAGTCGGCCGATTAATTTCTTGTACTCTAACATCCGTCCGACGGCGCAGTCCAACACTTGTTTGACCAATTCCCGTTTCTGCGTCTGCACCATTTGATCGTAGCATATGACGAGTCTCCTCACGAGATTGCGATATCTATATATATATATATATATAGTTGACGTAACATATATCGTTAATTAATATGTTTTTTTTAATCAGTTATTTTGTATAATGTATTTTTTACAGAGCCTCTCACCTCACGTACAAAGATAAAGCCGAATCCAAAGCTTCGGCTCTTTTCGCTTTAGTTTTTTGCGCCGCTCGTTCGAGCTCGAGTAATTTTTCCAAATCGCTTCTCGTGACCAGCCACAAGTCGTTGTAATAAGAAAAAGACATTTCGAAAGAGAATTGTAATTTTTTGTATTCGAAAACTATTTTATTTGTTAATTTACGCTTGTTTTTTTTCTGTGATATTGTCAACGTCTCGAACGTCAAAAATTTGTCAATCTGCGGTTATCGCGGAGATGTGGCGTTATTAAAACTGAACTTGCACGTGTCGTAAATATCGAGATATTTTGTAACATAATTGATTTAGGAGGAGGAAAAAAATGTTTATACAATAAAGAAATATATAAACATATCTCTTTTTTCCAGGATGCCGAGACTATTTCGAGATTTGCTCGTTTTGGTGTTGTTAATAATGACGGCGTCGTGTTTCGACGCGACAGACGACGTCACGACAACTGCAGAAATGTTGCGGACAACAAGTACGTCGTTCGGTCCAACGACGATCGCTGTTGAGACAAACGTATCGTCGTCGACTTTACCGGCGAGGAACGAGAGCATTCCGGAAGTTGTGTCCTCATCGCCATCGCCGTCGACCTCACCGGCGAAGAACGAGAGCATTCCGGAAGTTGTGTCCTCATCGCCGTTGCCGTCGACTTTCTTTGACGCTGCTTGGGAGTGTCCGAACATCACTAAACCGGGCGTGGAGTGTTCATGTGATTTTCCACATACGCTCAGGTGTGCCGGCGATAGAACGGCGTTGCAGGTAAGTTTGCCACCATGTAGTTGTCGATGCGAACTAATAATAAATGTTTGAGAAAGAAGAGGAGGCGAAGAGATTATTCATTGTGTTTTCTTCTTAGTCGATCAGCAAGCACTTGAAGCACAGCCGACCGGACACGATATCGCTGCTGGACGTAACTGTGACGGGGATATCTCTGTTGCCGGCGCGGTTTCTCGAGAACGTCGCACTTCACGGTTTGGTTGTTTCAACCGGCGAACTGAAATACGTTCACGCGGACGCGTTCACCGCACTGGCGCGTCCGTTACAGGCGCTCGGATTGCCGAACAATCTCCTGGACTCGGTTCCCACCAGTGCGTTGTCGCATCTGGTCGGTCTGGATCGATTGGACCTGTCCCACAACAAATTGAAGACATTAGAAGCGGACTCGTTCAAGGTACGATTCAAAAGGCAACTCTGCGAGATTAACCCCTTCATTTTACACTTCTAATCGCACCCGGAACATTTCATTTCAGGGACTGTCAAACCTGACCCATTTGGACTTGTGTAATAATTTGCTGTCACAATTGTCGCCGCAAGCCTTTCTGGCTTTACCGGGATTGCGCTCGCTGAGAATGCGCGGCAATCGCTTGAGCGTGTCCGCTCTGTCCGCTTTGAGAGGTTTGAAACGATTGGAGGAGCTCGATTTGTCGAATAATCTGCTACTAGGCTCGATGAGTCCCAATCTGTTGCCGCAAATGCCTCGGCTCCACTTCCTCACCGTGTCGGAGAACAGTTTTGTTAACGTCAAGCAGGAAGCCCTCATGGGTCTCAAAAATCTTACTTATCTAAGTCTAAGTCATAATCAGGTAAATGCAATTACTTTCTTTTTTTTTTTTTTTTTTTTAATAAGAAATGGAGATAAATGTCAGTGTAATTCAATTTTCGCAGATCGACGTGGTGGAGGATCACTCATTCAAACATCTATCGAATCTGACGCAATTGGACTTAGCGAACAATCGTATCGTTGCCGTGTCCAGCGCCTCCCTGGCGCATCTTGACAAGTTGACGACCTTAGATCTAACGCACAACTTCTTGCGGACGTTGTCAGCTGACTTGGTGGTTCCGCTCAAGAGTTTGCAGGATTTACGTTTGGACGACAACGACATCACAATCGTGGCGAGCGACGTGCCGATGTCGAAGCTGCATCTCAAGCGACTCTCCCTCGCCGATAATCCGTTAAATTGCGATTGCACTCTGCTCGAGTTCGCCAACTGGCTGGCGAACTCCAGTCTAATGGAGGAGGATAAATCGTCGGCGGTCTGCGCGACGCCTCCCGCTCTGGAAAATGGCATTCTGACGCAGGTCCCGTCGGGTAGTTTGCTCTGCGGCGAGCCAACACCGTCCCTGGTGTCCCAACCATCTCTGGCAGGCGCGCAACTGAGTCTCAAAGAATTCCACTACGATCAGTCGACCGGCGTCAACCTGCTGTGGCACGTAGAACAATGCACCGAACGTTACACCTGCGATTCGCTCATCGTCTACGAGACGATCGGCGACAGCGAGGTTCAGACGGAGTCTAGTCCACTGCACTGCGACTCGCAAATGATGCGAGATCCCTGCACTTTGCCGGTCGCCGTATCCACCGCCTCTCTGCACCTGGAATTGGGTCACAAGTATCGTTACTGCGTAGTTCTGCTGATACCCACCGTTTACGACGACGTGTCTCTCGGTCTTGGCTGCAGCGATGTCATTGCTTTGAAGGAGACTCAACGACAAGATCCGTCGTATGTACCGGATGCGGATTCTCAGCTTCCGCACGAGACGTCCGCACAGGCGCCTATCGACGCCTACTCGCAGATTACCGGCGTCCACGTGAACGTTTCCGACAATGGTTATCTGCACGTTAACGTCATTCTGTCGGGAATGAAAGAAACGACCGTCGTGTCGTCGCCAACCGTGTGTCATCTGTCCGTCGTCGTGTTCGACGCGATTTCTACGATACATCGACAGAGACTCAACTGTAACAGCTCCACGTTCGTCACCGACGTGGAAGTGTCACTGCCGGGTTATTATAAAGTTTGTGCCAGTTTGAACGAACTCGACGACGGTGAACTCGTCGCGTCCAGCGAGCTGGCGAACGATCACGAGCGATCACGTTGCGTGGAAGTGGTCAAACAGGACAGATCCGGTGAACGGAACGCTGAGGTGTACATTGTGAGCGCCGTAATCGCCACAACGGGCGTTCTCGTTCTTCTCATCGTGCTCTGTAGAAATCTCGTCAAACGATTGCGCCATCCCAGAATACAAGCGCAATGTTTTCTGCCGACACAAGAGTTCGAGATCACTCACAAGGCCCATTACATCAAACTTTTGGCCACTACGAAGGTTTAACGACGTTGTCGTCCAAGTTGTTGGAAATTTGACATGAGATGTATACACATGGGATGTATATCCCGCGACTACATTTCCTTTTAAGCAGATTTTTTTTCGTCCCAGAATAAAGTTCTGGAAATCTGCTGTGTTGAAAGGCAGCAAGGTAGTTGCGGAACGTCCTGTAACACGTGTGTGTACATATCTCCAACACATTGGCCGGAAGAAAATGGTGTGGGAGAGGAATTCTTTTCGATGAGAAAGAATGGGTGTCGACTTTGTACATAGATATAATATTCTTTTTCTCAATATGTGGTCGGGTTTCTAACATTTCAAGCGAGCGTTCCGGTACTAGTACCATCGCCTAATATTTGGACGGAGTCAGACAGTTTTTTTTTTTTGTTTTTTTACAATACTAATGGCCAGTTTCATCATCTCCGATTAGGTTAATCGATTGATCAATCGTGACTGGGAATCGAACGGAATGACCGATCAATTTAATCGAAGATAATGAGCCTAAATGTTATCGAAAATTGAAAACAAGAAATGCTATTATTGTGTTGTGTATTTTTCTTTAAAAAGAAGACGAGCATTTTAATAAAAACGTACGATACTATAACAAATACAATGATAAAAATCTACTTAACATCAAGTAGCGAGAAACATTCCGGGGGAACATTTATACAAACAGATGTACAACAAGTGCGTTGTGTGTGTACGTTAAATTAAATTCTTTGTAATACAGAGAACACCTCTTCGTTTGTGTGTGCGCGCGCGCGTGTGTGTGTGTATGTGTGTATTTGTGTACATATAGCGATTTACACGTCGATAAAAAATTATATTTATCAAAATTTCATTTTCGCAAAACAAAAAAGGCACTTGGATCGAAGAATGATATACGCACAAATCGCCGGAGATAATATCGCATATATAAAACAATTAAAACAATAATTTTTTTATTTTATAACGCGCTATTGGTTTTTTTTTTTTTTTACATCAAGAAACTTTGCTTCCTCAAGCACAATAAAGAATCTGTTCTCGTGTTCGTGGTTCTGTGGTTCTGCCGCTAAAACTGCGTATATAATCTTAATACAATAAATATATATTTTTTTTCTTTGTGTGTAAACAGTTTTGCTATCCCTGCACGACCTTCCCTTCGAACTGGGACATAAGACTCTCTCTCTTTTTGTTTGTTTTTTTATTCAATTGGACTAGCATTTAATAGAGAATTATGTCAAGTGTGTTCAACATACATTCAATATGCAATCTGATCTCAATATATATATATGTATATATATATATATATATATATACATATATATATATATATACATATATATATATATATATATATATATATATAACGTACATACTAATTATTATTCTTCGTAAAACCTTGATGTGTGTAATACACTCGGTAGTAAAGTGTTTTACTTCGCCAAAGCGAGTAGGAATTGTCGAACTTCAAAAGATATACTCCCTGCAAGCAGAATAATATATAAACGCACATATACATATATATTTATTAATAATTAATTATACTTGGCGCAAATAAAAACACTAATTGTGCAGAAATTTTATCTCTTGCATCCTCACCTCGCCCGGATACTGATGACTTCCAGCATAAATTTCCTCTTGAGAGTCTCTCCTATATACCTTTGAACAATAAAAAATAAAATTGAAGTAATTGATATGTTAATTACGTTGTGTTTCAGATATGCGCTACAAGTCATATGTGCAATTCTCAGAGTCAGAAGTTAAAGTACCGGCAAACAAATACACACGGGATCGGAGATACCTACAGGTATTATAACGCTTATTGGTGGTGTGGTCTTTCTATGTTCGGGATTTCGAGGATTGCCGTTCACCGACCCGCTCTCCAGATCTCCTTGATTATCGTACTCCTCGTCTTCGTCGTCCTCGTCCTCCGATTCGCTTATGTGCACAGACACCTGATTCGTCGCCGGCTTGGACCACTCGAAATACACTCCAAAACCAATGTCGTAACCGTCCGTCGCGAACTCCCAAAACAGACACGTGCCGTGCTCGTGCGTGGGCACTCGCACGGTGACAATCTCACCGTGACCGACTTTGATCACAGCGTCGCCCGCCTCTCTTCTGATGATCTGCTTGAACTCTTCTACACCTTTTCTCGTCCACAGATCCGCGGGAGCGATGGGCGGCCAATCCTCCAGATCGTCGGAATCTTCATCGTTTATATTCTCATTCGAATCATTCGCATCGTTTTCATCATCCTTGTCATCGTCTTTGTCCTCATCTTTACACGTTGCTTGTTCGGGTTCGATGTCCTTGCAATCCTTGTCCTTCATCTGCTCCTCAATCACCAATTGGTTCTGATGCAATTGCTGCATATACTGGTGATAATGTTGTTCCTGCAGTTGCCTGATCAGAATAGCCTGCTGTTCCGGATTGCCGGGATATTGCTGTTCGGCGTACACTTTGAACTGATAATACGTTTGCTGATTCAGAGCGTCTTGAATCTGTCTCCTCTGGGTTTCCTCCTTCAGTCTTTCCTCCTCCTGCTTCTTTCTCTCTTCCTCCTGCTCCTTGAGTTTTCTCTCCTCCTCCAGCCTCATGATTTCTTCCTTCTTCTTAACTCGCTCTTTTTCCTCAAAGTCTCTCTTTTGCGCCTCGACCACAGTTCTGAACAACGGACACAGTTTGTCCAGCAATATTATAAAACCCTCCATTGCCTGTTCCTTGGATATATCTCCTAAATTTTGCCATGCCGAGCGTCTGTCTCTTCCAATCACATCGAAATCAAAAACATCCAATTGCGTAGCACTTTTACCCGTGTACTTGCCGTGCGTTACTTGCTGAGTAAACGCCACCAGTTTCAATTTGTCCTCGTAAGAAAGATGAACAGCCTTGCCTTCTTTCTCTAAATAAATTAAAATACCACTTCTTAATGCAATCTTATCAAGAAGTTTGTGTTATTCAAACACACATTTACTTCTTTCGATGTAAATTTATTATCAAATTTACATATTCATTACAATGACGTACCGTTTTTCGACAAGTAACAAACTTCTATTTGCGCTCAACTTTCTCATCTTCGAGCAAATAAAATCTTTAAGATGAAATTATCATACAATATACATGCAACTTGGCGTTTAAAGTTGTGTGTTTCTTAATACAAAAGATAGCGCGAAATCTTGACAAGTTACACGTAAACAAAAAAGTTTTCTCAAAACCTAACGCGCGCTCATGGGAATTTTAATACAATACAGTTCGCTATATCCGCGCAATGTGCCATAAAAATCAAGCTAATTAATCGTTATCGTAATAAAATAACGATAACGCTCGAGGAATCGCGCTGCGAGTGCTCACCTTTGTAGAAGTTGAGCGCGAGCTTGTAGAGCTCTCGCGTTTCAAAACCCCAGAGTCTGGGGGACGTCGCGCACGTTTTATCATTCGTTGTGTTATTGTCGGTGTCGCTTTTTTCCGCATTATCGTTTACCGCGGAGATGTTCAGCTTGTTAACGCGCTCGTCGAGACCGGACACGTCCTCGTCGCCAGCGGCCGCCATTTCTCCAACACGTAGTGCGCGTTCTCGACGTTTGACACGTCGATAATTGACACCAACACTGTGCACACCTAACCCTCGTCCGCTATCAGAGTGCCGCCACCGATTGCCAGCGAGAGTCGTGCGGGAATGACAGCAGAATGACAGGACGACAGGACGACGGTATCTTCTGAGAGCGGCCACGGCCCCGGTTTCGTCGTTATCGCTTTTCCGTCTTGTTCCCGCTAGAGCCACGGTGGTGCACGTTGGCAACTACGTAGTACGTGTTCACGACCAGTTTGTCGATAAATATTGTTATGTACGCGCACGTTTTTGGTTCTCTTCGGCGCTATGTTTACAACGTGTGGTTCTGTTAAGTGCCAATCTCGAGCTATGATCGTTCGAGTTTTGGTGAAAAGATCATATGGTCGGGAAAGGATTTGACACTTGATTGACAGTGACCGATACCGATCATGGAGAAGTGGGTGCACACGAGATTGTCCGATTTATTGGATTTTCCAATATCAGACGATATACCTCGGTAAGTTCGTAACGTAAAGAAATCATAAAAATTTTGTCTCACTATCTGTTGGTTACACGATGTTGTGAAAATGTTTTTTTTTCTTTTTTCAGTTATATTATGCAAATAGAAAATGACAGAGACTTGGAAGAGCATTTTGCATCCTTTCTCGATATAAAAAATCCAAAACACAAACAATTTATAACGGAATTTAAGAAGCAACGTGGTAAATGAACATAGATTTTTTTTCTACTTTCTAAATCGTCGTGTGTGTATAATAAATACAAGATTGCAATTAATTAAGATACCAATCGCACTATTTTGCAGCATTGCACAGCAATCAAGTTGGATATAAAAAAACAAACGACAACGACAATGCGATTCGCAACAAACAGTACGACAAGAAACAGAATGACAAGAAAAAGGGAAAGGGGAAAGAAAATGTTCAGGTAAACTTTCTTTTTTTTTTTTTTTTTCCCCTAAGATCATGTAGCAAATATAGTTACAAAATCAATTCAAAATGTTCACTGTGGATTTTTATTTTCTCTAGGCGCAAGAAAGTGCGAAGCCTGAAAAAGTAGAAAAGAAAAAACCCAAGTTTGTAAACGTGTCTCAAGGAAATGTACTTTTGAAAGGTATTTTGTAAAAAAAAACTAAATTTTTACAAAATAACACGCGTCAGCAATGCAATCTATACAAACAGTATACTGTATTTATTCCGGCAGGGAGACATAAGTGTAACTGTGAGGCGAAGGAGCACCAATTGGTTAACAATTGTCTTAATTGTGGGAGAATAGTCTGTCAACAAGAAGGAGCAGGACCGTGCTACTTCTGTAATGAACTTGTTTGTACGCCGGAGGAACAAGCGATTCTTCAGAGCAATTCTAAGAAAGCTGATCGTTTGTTCAAGAAATTGATGGAAAAAAAACCGAAAGGATATGAAGAATCTCTCAAACAGAGAGACAAGCTTCTGGAGTTCGACCGTAATAGGTGTGTGTGCGCGAGTATTTTTTTTTTTCACACGTTATTCAATATTACGTCACACATGTAATCACATTAGTGTAAACATAAAATTAACTTTCGTAGCGCTCGACGTACCAAAGTGATCGATGACGAGTCAGATTACTATCAATCAAGTAACATTTGGCTTTCAACCGGGGAGCGCGAAAAGTTGCAAAAACAAGAAGCAGACAGACACGCTGCCAAACATGCATCACGTTTAGATAGAAATATTAAAATAGATTTTATGGGAAGAACAATCGAAGAAACTCAGCTGTCATTTGATCAGTCTGACGACGTGGAATTAGAAGAACGTGATAGAATAATGTTATATGATGACTGTGAATTTCCGAATGTTTGTCCGACCATAGAATTTGACCGCCCGACGGTAAGATCATCAAGCTTTTTTTGCTTGTAATTTAATATCAGCGCGTCATTCCGCTTAAAAAGCTATCAATCCACCAGCCTTCTATTTCTTTACACGTGTATTTCTTGTGTTATTAAAGTTTGTCGAAATGGGAGTGTCTAGAACAAGTCAAGAAGTTGGAAATTATAAATGGTGCACAGAAGGTAAAGTTCAGGATAAAGAATATTTGGAGATGTCCGACCAAGGATTATGTTTGAGCATGCATCAGCCTTACGCGTCGTTGCTGGTAACGGGAATAAAAACGTGAGTGACGTGAATCTTGTAAGAGAATTGTTTTCTTTTGCGTCTCATCAAAGTAACAGTAAATACAAATTTTCAACATGTTAGCCACGAGGGTAGAAGTTGGTATTCCTCACATAGAGGAAGACTGTGGATAGCATCCGCTGCTAAAGTACCTTCCAGAGAAGAAATATCGAACATAGAGCATATCTATCGCATGTTGAAAAGCGGTTGGTAAAAAAAAGTGTTCACATTGAATTATTTGTAGTATGTATCTTCCTTCATATAGTTTATTTTGACAAATTTTTAGAAAGTATCAAGTTTCCCGAGACTTACCCTACAAGTTGCTTGCTGGGCTGCGTTACGGTGACCGATGTTTTATCTCAAGAGGAATACAGAAAATTATATCCGGATGGGGAAAACGACAGTCCGTATGTATTTATATGTGAGGATCCTTACATGTTGCCGATACATCTTCCCATGAAAGGGAAACACAAAATCTGTGAGTACTCGGAGTAGCATTAGCAATAATTGTTAACAATTGTAAATTGTTATTTATTTTCGATATTATTATTATTCGAGTTGAAGAATCTTTTTTTTCTTTTTGTCACAGATAAAATGGACAAGAAACTTCACCAAGCTGCCACTAAGTTGCTAGAAAAAACCATGAAAGAGCGATTTGATCAATAACTAAAAAATAATTAAAACTGTTTTAAAATGTTCTTCTCTCGTCAAATTCCAAATAAGTCTTTTTTGTTTTGCACACGTATGCGTTTAGGTTAATAATGTCAGTTTCCACGTTGTTAAAAATAATTCTTTGTTTTGTACAAAAGTTATGTTTTTCGGTTATACAACGCATCTCTAACAAACATTTTTCAATAAATAATACAATAAATATTATATTAACTTGTGTCTTGTATTCAACGTTTTCTATAGCCTACATTACATTCTATATTTCACACACTTGTTTCAGTATTGTGTACTTTAACATACTCTCTTGTGTTTATATACATATATATAAATATATATATATATATTTTTGCAATATATATATG
>NW_018020608.1:769520-779939 GCF_002006095.1 Pseudomyrmex gracilis
ATATACATATATATATTGCAAAAAAATATATATATATATTTATATATAATCAATGCAAAAATATATTAATTATGATTATAATATTGCACGTTTACGAATAGTATTAAAAATTACTTGCGTCTAGGCGAATAAATAAACAGATAGAAATACATACATGTATATATATGTAAAGATAGAAATAGAGAGAGAGAGAGAGAGAGAGAGAGAGAAAGAGAGAGAGAAAGTTTAGGAACATATTTGATTAAATTTCATTGTTTAATATTGTTAACACCGTCACAGATGTTATGCGACAATAGTTGTGATGCATACGATATTTGAATGTCGAATCAATGTTCATTTAATAGTAAAAGATATATAACAAGTATAAACTAATAATACTAAAACGTTAGTATATAAGCTTTTTATGCGCAAGTAAACTGTTTTTTGTACTTTTTTCTATATAGTTCATATGTTTGCTTCTTTAATACATTTTATGTGTACGTATGTTCAAATTCTCTTATGTAATTTACACGATTTACGTATTTAAAAACGATTTTTGTCGTTCAGGACATGATCGCCCGGATTAAAAATTTATACAATGTTTTTTTTTTTTTTTCGATATTTGTCATGCAATTTAAAATTTCTGAAAATAATCTCTTGCAACAATTTTAATTTGATACCGAATTTTTTAGAATCTAATATTTTTGTGGACGTGTACTTACGTATTTGTTACAATTGCAAATTGGCGCTTTCGAACGACCACTCGGTTTTGTTTTCGCGCTCGTCAAGTTTCTCTCTTAATCGTTTCGAATGACCAATTTTTTGAAGCTGCGATCTTTTTCGAGAAAAAAACGAACATTGCGATAGAACATGGGGGACACACGCGAAATCGCGACGCTTTTATGTGGAGCATTACTGTATCGCGATAAATTTTTTCAATTCGAATTGTACACACACGTATTTGTTTCGACAATCATGTATCTTCTGACACGCAACACAAAAACTTCTTCGCAAACAAATCGCGATTGATGGTAGGAAATATTCTTCTCGCGCGAAAAAAGTTTCTTTATATGTAAGTCGGAGAATCCTTCAGACTTGTCTGGCAAGCATCACAGATAGAAACATTTTTTTCGTTCACCAGCGTGCATTTCGGACACTCCTTACCGCCGCTAGCGAGCGGTTTGTCCTCGTTTCCTTTGGACCTCGACTTGGCGCACATCTCGCAGATATCCCGATCGGGCATGTTCAAGAACGTGCACGTGGCGCAGTTCCATCTCTTTTCGTTTCCCACTTTCTCGTTTTCCTTCTTCTCTCGGCCAACTTGCGCGACATCGATGTGCTTGAGCGAATCGGCGATCTTCGATATCTGATCGGCGGATTTGTGCGTGTGAAGAATTGGCAGAGTCTGACTGTTGTGCCTCTTGTCCCTGTTGTATGTGTCGATGCTGTATCTATTTGAATCCGACAGATCGAAGGAGGAAGATTTCTTGGCGAAGGACAGAGTGTCCTGACAGTTCTTGCCGTTGGTCTCGTACAAATTGATCTCGTTCGCTTCGGATCTGCCGTCGCTTCTCTTCTTCTCGTACCTGGTGTACGCGTACTTGTCCTCGTTCTCCATCTGCCTGAGCGATTTGTGCTTGGACGCGCGATCCATGGAATCGAACTCTTTCTTGTATTGCAATATGTTGTTCCGATCGTCGAGATTCTTATAGTAGCCGAGACTCTCGAGATTTTTGTACACGAAGTCCCACTCGTTCTTTCGGTCGCCGCTGACACTGGAATTTGATTTCTTGTCGGATTTCCCGTGCTCGTAATGATCTCTGTCGCTCGACTGCGGTATGTAGAAGTCCACCTCGTCCAAATCCGGTATTCGTGACGCGGATTTGCGAGAAACGTGCGTTTTGTCGTAGTTCGCCACAGACGTTGGCATGTCGAGCCCTATTAGGTTATCGTCGGTGGGCACCCTGTTCACATACGCCGGCAAGGTGGCGCAATATGGATTCGGTTGCACACCGCCACTGTAGAATTTATTCCCATGATTAGACAGACAACCGTAGTTGTTGCAATAATTGAAGCAACTCTGATCGACCGGTTGAAAATATCGGTAGTTGGCCGGCATCACCATGTTCGTCGAGTCCTCGATGCGCTGATAGTCCGCGCGATAGGCCGGTAGCATCGTCGTGTTCCCGTGATAATTGGCATGCATGGTGTGATGGTAAGGCAAGTGCGGCATGGTGTTAATGTCGCTCTGCTGCGGATAATAATCCTTATAACTGTCGACCTTCGTGCGGTTCTGGCGTATCTTCTCGAGAAATCGATAGCTGAGTGCACGGATAGCTTGTTCCGGCGTGCCGACATGATTCTCACGAAACTCCAACACCTCCAACCAGGAGATAGTGTAACCTTGCGAAACACTTTCCCATATTTGCTTCAGAATCTATAATTCAAGAGTAACTTTGTATTTGTAATTTTTTTTTTATTTGCACAAGAGCACAATATGTTTACACAAATGACTGATTACATCCGATTGCATTTGTTATTTATCTTCTTCTCGTTACCTGACATTCTACAAAAGCCACAATAGCGTCTCTGCTGACGCTTGAAACCTTGTCCGGATCAATTGGTCCTTCCAAACTTAGTATACCCAAGCCGGAATGCTTGTATCCCATCTGTTCAAACATCAATTCCGCGCCTATCAAATTCGCTTCCACCTCATGTTTGTAATAACCACTGTATGTCTAAAACAGAGATCAGATCAGATATATATATTTTAATTCTTTAAAGTTAATTTTTTTTTTAAAGTAATCAATTAACAAAACACCGCTTAATCAATTACCCTCACTGTCCTGTATTCCTTTCGCCAGGGTTGAGCCAAGAGATTGGCCGCGTACAAGGATATCGCGCTCCAAGCAGTTGCCGCTCTGTATCCACTGAAATCTGTGAGCGTCGCTGCCGATCTATGTAAAATATCTGCCGTTTCTTGAAACACATATTTACTCTCATTTGGCACTAGACAAAGATATTCCCTTATGAAGCCTGAAAATATTGCGCACAAAAAGGATATATTTAGAAAAACAGCTGCTACCAACAATCCTCCAAAAATTAGAGCACCATTTTGAATAAACAATTGTTTCCACACACAACATCATATTACATTACGTAAAATACCTTCTAATTTATTTCGTTGTTGCAGTTTTAAGGGACTGTCGTCTGTTTGCAAATAAGCTAAGTGACTTTGTTCCAGTTTTATGCTAATTTCTTGGAGTTTATCTTTACTTCTGATTATTATGTTGTTTGCCATGTTCATTTTCTCTATGACTGAAAATATGTAAAATTGTAAAACTTGAGTTGATTTGATTCAATATACGATTAAATTATCATTTTTTAGCTGATGTATTTGAATAAATACATACACATATATGATTTGTATAAATTATACAAAACTATTGCGCACTAAAAATGATTACAAAAATTCTCAAAATAACATCTCAAATAAAATGATATATATATATATATATGTATGCGTTACAAACCTTTGGCAATATAAGATCTCAGGGCATTCCCAATTCCCGATTCAGACTGCTACTAGCTGCAACCTAAAAATATACAATCCTATACTTAGCAACATGGTCAATCACATGCGTGTGAAAATGACGGATTTTCGCGATTTCCTGATGTGTATAATATCCCATTTCAATTAGCGAACCGCAAATTAGATTCGCGAAGCACTTTAAACAACGTGCGGTTACACATCGTACGAACATAAACATAAATTTATCCTGTTCCTTTGCATTCGTTTCGCGGCTGCTTTTGGTTATGTTTCCGTAAGACCGAATCAACAACAATCGCGAGTCGCGCTTAGGGCGCGATCACATGTAGTTCGCGAAAAAAACAAACAACTTAGTTTTCTCTCTACGTCCATTGAAATTCAATTGAATTGAAAGTTATTGTAAAGCTCGTGTCACACTACATATTGCAGACGTGAATTGGATCGGAAATTAGCCAATCAAGACGAGGCGGACTTCGTCTTGATCGGTTAAATTTCGATTTGCAATCCCAATCCAATGTGACACGGGCTTGAGAGAAATATAGAAGGAACATAATACATCTGATGTATACAGGTTACTTAATCAACTGATTTGTATGAATTATAATTGATAACGCGCTAGCACGTTATCAAGCAATTGTATCACATTATTTTTATATGTAACAAACGTGATTGTTTATACATGATTATTTGTCACAATCATGATACGATTTGTATAACTTGTTATATTTCTCTCAGAGGTATGTAAATATTTAATGTTTTTGTTACAAGGTTTTTATGATTGTTAGCTCTTCTATAAGTGAAAAAACAAAACATTTCCGCATATACATATACATGTAAAATTTACAGACACATCAAGTTTTTCTCAAGAGCAAAATGTCGGACGAAGTAAAGACCTTGTTGAAGGAAGCTCGTGAATCCTTCAAGCAGAATGAACATCTAGAAACTATGAAGAAATGCAAAAAGATCCTGAAGAAGGACAAAAACAATTATACGGCATTACTTTTGTTAGCACGTGCCATGCAGGAAGTAGAAGAATTTAAATCGCAAGTTGCCTTGGTTCTTCAAAAAGCAGTGGAAGTGCAACCCGGCAATCCATTAGCTTGGCAAGGTCTGGTGGCGTACTATGAAAAAGGACAATCGCAGAACAATGGAAATTTGGAAAAATTAGCTACAGCTTATTGCAAGCTCTTGCAATTGGATAGGTAAGATACTGGAGCAAGTTTTTAGATTATTTTAAAGAAAAAAATGCACTTTACTGTGTGTAGAATAATTTAAAGATTGATGTTTCGCATTTTAGTGACTCTCCCAAGTTTACCTCCTTTGTAAACAAAGTTTCTGAAATTGGACTAAAAACAAAAGACGATGAGGTGCTGTCTGAGATATTAGATACAATGAGCGTAATACGAAACACTTCAACCAAGGAGAAGAGAAGTTTGATTGAGAAAACTCTAGCTTGGATGTTGACAGAACATTCTAATCATACAACACACAAACACCGAGAACTTTATGAAAGTATATTGGCATCTGTGATAAATGATACCGATCTGATGAACAGACAGGAGTATTACCGGAAATATTTAAAGATCTTGTACGATTCAAGCAAGTTGGCAGTCCTTTTGGAAACAGCTCAGGACATGCACATGCAATTTCCAGAAGATGTTTATCCCTTAGGCAAGCTAATTGTCAATATTTTCAATCAAGGTTTTGATATTATTATATCATATATTTTTAAGTAATCTTTTATTTCTTATATCACAGAATTTATATGCCGAGTCTATTATGAGGAAGGAATACTGGATGGACATGTATTTGAGATCGATATAGCTCGTTATTACGAATCTCTCTTAAAATTGAAAGTGAATTCTGAAGCTGCGTTCATCGCAAGGGCTGTGCACTTGAGAAGCACCGACAAACTAGTTAATTCCCGTGAGTGTTTAACTCACGTGATTTCCGCGTTAAACGCGCAGTCGTTTTATGCTTGGTTAATGTTGAGCCAGGTTTACTATAAGCTTTATTGCTGGGAGGAAACCGAGAACGCTTCCAGACAAGCGCTGCAATTAATGAAACCACGTTTGAAAGATAAGCTTCAGCTCAGTATTAAGTTGAGATTACTCGAAGCGATGAGCAGAAGTAGCAACAAGCAAAAGTTGACGGAGGCGCGACAGATGTGCGAGGAGGTGAATATTGTTGAATGAATATATTCTGAAACTCTTTTTTGATAATTTGTTTCTATGTGACAAGTTTGTATTCAGTTGTTAAAGGTCGATTCTTCCGTACAAGTGCAACTGATACACACGCGGATAAACGTATTACTGAACGAACGCGATGTTGTCGCTACATTAGACGATCTCGAGTCTCGGGAGGAGACTAAGATCCAAGCTGTTATTTTCAAAGCGTTGCGCTTGTGGAAACGTAAACAATATGAGGAAGCCATTAACGCCCTCGAGCTAGCTTTGGAGGATTCGGAGGCTTGGTTACTGTTTGGTAAAATTTACTGGGACATGGACGATTATAATCACAGCTTGATGGCTTTTCTGAATGGCATGCAAGCTGATCGCAATAACTGGGAATGCTTGCTGTATCTTGGACATTATTATCGCGAACACGGTAACGACATCGAACGCTCGAGGAAATGTTATCACGCCGCGTTGCAGATCAATCCGAATTCCGAAGAGGCCGGCATCGGATTGAGCACTGCTTATCGACTTCTCAAGAACACTGTGAGCATCATCATTCATCTTCAAAGACTTGATTTGTTTTGTAACATTAGATAATTATCATATGGAATTTTTAATCAATAGCAAGATCTTTCCTATATGCTTTGCTTTAGGACGCTAACATACAGCTATTGCAAAGAGTAACCATGCAGGGCAATGGGCCGAAGTGGGCGTGGCTGCAATTAGGCTTGCATCACTTGGATCAAGGTGACGCCGAGCAGGCCATCAAGGCATTACAGCATGTGATCCGAGCCGATCCTAACGACAAGTAATAACATAACTCACCATTAATTTTTTTAAATTGTGTTACAGACTCCTGTGACACTCCTTATTTTTTTACACTTTGTATAGTCACAGCTGGGAATCTCTGGCGGACGCGTATTTAGCGCGTGGCGCGCACACATCGGCACTGAAATCTTATCAACGCGCGTTAGAACTGAGCCCGGAGTCTTTGTATCCTCTGATACAACTTGCGCATATTAAAGTGGTACGTGAATAAAATAAAAACGCAGATAACACCGCGTGAGAAGATTGATGAAGATGTCAGATTGTCAATGTAATGACAAATTACTTTGTTTTCTCAGCTCATTGGCCAGCATAAGGAAGCCAAGGAGGATTTCGAAAGTATATTGCAACACGAGAAAAAACATATTTTTGCATTGAAAGGCCTGGCTCAGGCGTGTTTGGGTCTGGCGAAAGAAAATATCGCTAAGCAGTTTCTGTGCCGCGCGCGAGAAAATCTGCAACAAGCGGCGGATAGTCTGACAGATGCTGTTATGGTACGCGGCGATTTGTCTTGCACTTGGAAATTGTTCGGCGATGTGTGCTACAAACTGACTACTTTGCCCGAAAAGTATTGCTATCTAGAAGTTAAGCGTATTTTAATGAAATTCGACAATATCGACAATATCGACGAGCACGTGATAATAAAAGGGAACGAGATAGTCACGCTCTCAGTCAGGTAAAACAAAATCATTCGTTAAAATCTCGCTGCGGTGTCGAACATTTATCAATGCTCTTTGTTTTTTTTTTTTTTTTTTTTTTTTTTTCCAGATGGTTTTGTCGCGCGCTATCGATCACACCGAATTCCGCATTGTTGTGGCACGATCTGGCGTGCTGTTACTTGATGCAACTAAATCGCAATTTCACAAACGACAAAACTGATGTAGCGGCCAAGTGTCTAGCTGCTGCGAAACATGCCGTCAAACTCCACCCGCATTCGTGGCTCCATTGGAACGTTCTGGGTGTTGCTTGCATGTCGCCTCATATAAAAAATTATGCTCTGGCGCAACATTGTTTCGTCATGGCGATCGATCGAGAATTAAATAACGCTGTGGCTTGGAACAATTTGGGAACGTTGTATCTACAGTTAGGTACATATAACAGCTGCTATCTTTTATTTTAATTTATTTAATTTCTATATATTCAACAATAATAACCGAGATCTGATTTATTGTAAAGGAGATCTTTATAAAGCTAACGAGGCGTTTTCTCGAGCCCAACGCGCGGATCCTAGCTACATGAACAGCTGGATCGGTCAGGGATTCATTGCGGAGTCGCTGGCGAAACCTTTGAGGAAGGAAGCGATGGATCTGTTTCGACATTCCACACAGTTGGGCTATCACAATCAGGCGGCTTTGGGCTACGCTCACTCGGTACTCACGACTCTTCTGGATCCCGCAAAGGAAAAGGATCCGCTGTTCGTTTACGCTATCGAGAACATGCACGCGGTACCCGCGGCGACCGACGCTATGACTTGGTACACAGGTTAGCAACGCACCGATTCGTATTTTTCTTATTTGAATTTAATGCGAAATAATTTCATCGTCGTTCACAGAACGCGAACCGAACGATGTACACGCTCTGAATACCTACGGTTTATTATTGGAGCGACAAAAATTGTACAATACGGCGGCCAAACAATTCGTCACGGCTTTAGAGTTAACTCAGGACGAAGATGAAAGAGATATACTATCCGTCAATTTGGCACGTGTTCTGATTCAGATCGGAGAACACGAGAAAGCGGTGAAGTTGTGCAGACAAGTAAAATGCGTGACTTTCATCTCCCAGTATCACTTAGCGTTGTCCTTGTTCAAAGGTGCGGGGTGGTTCTCAGAAATTAGATACATTTGAATTTTTATTCAGACTTGTAACTTGTTTGAAGAGAGTAATTGTTTTATTTACAGCCAAACAATACGAGGAATCGTACAACTCGTACGAAACAGCCTTGCATTGGCTGGCGGATACCGAGGATCACAAGGCGAACGTTTTGTGCGCAATGGCCGCGATCGCTCATATCTTTCAAGGCGCGGACGCTGTCAAGACTCTGCTGTTTCAGTGCATACAAATTGAACCGCCTTCCGTAGTTGGTTTCTTGGCAACCGCCGCTCTGGGTATTTTGCATGACGACTTCAATCTGGCTTCTTTGGTGTTGAAAGAACTGAAACGGTACGAAGATCATCCCGAATACGGTCATCATGTCGTCACACTGTTCGCGTACTATCACGTCAAACAGAAAAATCTCACCGAAGCTATTCGAATTCTTTCCAAAGCTATTTTCAGACATCCCAGTAAGTTATGATGCTGTTATAAAGTTTCTTATCTGCTGTGTGCAGATTATTTTAAAATAAATATCACGATTTTTCTCCCTCTCGTAGACGATATCAGATACTGGGTGCGTCTCGTCCGGATCTCGTTGTTGGACACGAATTTGGAAATCTTCCGTAAATCTGCCCAAGCAGCGTTGGTTCTGAGCAGAAACACGTCCATGACTGATATTGCGTATGTCGCTTGCGCGTCGGCGTACGGCAACCTCGGCACTGCTAAGGGTCTGAGACAGGCTCAGAAAAACATATTTACATATCCCGCGAACGTTGAGAGCTGGATTAATTTTAGTGCCGCTCTGATAAACAGGTCGGTGCTGTGAAAATTACTGATTCCATTATTGGAACCACATACATGTGATTTGTGTGAATAAATTGTTTTTTTTTTTTTCTTACAGAGGCGATGATAAGAATTTCAAGATCGACAGTAAATGGATGCTATCTTTGATATCTATAATGAGATCGCAATTTCCGACTTCCGAAGATACGTCGCGCTGGTTGCACGATATTGCGCAAAAAATTAAGTCTCTCTCTTAAGTTATTGATTTGCGAATTGTGGTTTAAGAATACTGAGATTATTTTTAATATTTTAGAAATATGTAATATGCTTTCTTTGTACTGTAAAGTGTATAATAAGTCAATAAATGGCGCAATTTTACATATCTTGCGAATCTCATTTAAAATTTGGGGTAAGAATGTTAATATCGATTGGCACGTTGGCTTCCATTCTGGACTATGCGAATCAACATAAGGGAGCAAAAGGAAAGACTCCGAGACTGTCATCTTTCATCAAGAGCGAAAAGACAAGGAAGACCCCCGCTGCGCTCTTAAAGAAACTCAAAAAGGCAATCAGGCCTTCGTCGAAAACCAAGTAGACGACCGAGACGGAGGGCCTGCTCGTCCAATCATTAATATAGATTATATTTATTTATTCATTGGCTTAGCTTCACACCCATAACAATATCATTGGATGTTACAATATTATGACGTAGTCTACAAGTTTTTATCTTTATTTACAAAAGATCCCGCAACACTGGCCTGGTGTTGGTTTCGAAACGAGAAGTCTGTTGTTGTCGCATTAAGTTAGATCGTGTTGGATCCAGCCGTGTGCGTAGCGCCGTGTTTATTTCTACGCAAATATGATTCTCCAATTTCTGCGAAACAAACAAATAAAATTTGTATTCATTCTGTTATTCTAAACCCGTGTTCTCTTTTATAGAACGTGACGCGTTACTTTTCTATGGGATAAAATTTTAGCACACAATTGATGAATTACCTCAGGTAAGATATGATCGTTCTTCTTCAAGAGATCGAGTAATTTGTAAAGTTCAAAGTTTTCGGGAACGTTTTCTTTCTTCATGACTTCCTCCAGATGCTCAATCTAAAAACAATAATCAAATTTGTAAAAACTAGCACAACATAGGCGCGCGCTACGCGCACGCTATTGTTATTTTTATTTAACGTGTTGTCAGTGAACACAACCTGTCACCGCGATGACAGATAGTATATACGTCTTATAAACCATATAATACACATATGAGAAATGTCAGAAATAACGCATGAAAATCAA
>NW_018020608.1:780149-782489 GCF_002006095.1 Pseudomyrmex gracilis
CCCCCCACCAAGGCCGCGCGGCCGAGGTCAGTGACCCGCCAAGGCCGCGCGGCCGAGGTCAGTGCCCCGCCAAGGCCGCGCGGCTGAGGTCAGTGACCCCCCTCCACCAAGGCCGCGCGGCCGAGGTCAATGACCCCGCCAAGGCCGCGCGGCCGAGGTCAATGAACCCGCCAAGGCCGCGCGGCCGAGGTCAGTGACATTACTGTAGTATGTATATAATACATATAATACAATATAAAGTATAATATTATAAATATGTATATAATACACATATAATACAATATAAAGTATAATATTATAAATATATAATAAATTATATGTATAATATGTATTATTTAATGTTATATATAATATAAATTACAGCCACGTTATTTTCACGTGTTGTTTTTCTACTCTTTCCTGTCACGTGATTTTAGTTACGTTTTTAATTTTCTCTACATATAGACAAACTGTCTTAAAATCGCTTTTCATTATTTACTCTCTCGATCTTACCGATTCGATTCGACTCGATCAACCAACTAACCAATCGGCAACGCGGAAAAGGGGCAACAATAGGTATGATATATTCTATTCCAAACGCGCACTTCTCGGTCCAAATGCGGAGGAAAAAAAAGACGTAGCGTGTGTGCACGCGCTGCGCAACTCGCAATTTAAATACGTACCACATCGGTAAAGTAACGTTCTTTCATGGCATTTGGTCTGTCGTGTTCTAAGGACGACCTGATAATGGGAACTATCTCGGTAAATCTCTTCAACTCTGTGTACGCCCAGACCTTCAGACATCTTATGTCGATATACCGAGCTTCTCGTATCGTAGACATGATTTCTATAGCTATGTGAGGTGCATTCTGTTTAATAGCCAGAGCAGTTAAAAATGTCGTGGCTCTACGCATAAACGTGAATCCTTTTTCATTTATTTCTTTCCAAAGATTTACTGCATATTCTAACGTTTCTGGTGTATTCTAAAAAAAAACACATCAGGATAATGATGTAGAAGACAAAGACTTGTGTAAGTTGAAGTTTAATTACCTCGCAAAAATCTCACCTCTTTGTAACAAGCTGCCATGACTAATATCGAGGAATTCTTGGGATATCCATTTACTATGCGCTTGGTTTTAATTATGTCATATACCTCTCTCATTTCTGCGTACTTTTTGTGTTTGTACAACAAACACAAAAGAATCTGATAGGAGATGAACTGATCGAAGAAATTCTCAAATTGAGGATCTTTGAAAGCGGTAAGCGCAAGTTCTGGTTCATCAAGATAGTAAAGAGTGCGCATCACCACTGGTCCAAAGATAAATGTGCCAAATTTCATCTCTTTGTTTTGCTTGTTAAACTTTGTTATCATTTTGATCAGTAGTTCAATGTCTTCCGGTTTCTTTTGAGCCAAGTGCAACATGGACTTTAGGTCTTCCGTGAAGATCATACTCGACTCTGACTCACATACTTCTTGCATCTTTGTACGAAATGTGTCCTCGACATTTAAGAACTGATTGCGAAAGTTTAGTCGTGCATTTTCGTATCCTTGCAAGCCTAGACTTCTCTCGGAATATAGAAATCTACATGCTACAAGATATCAAATTGTTAAGTTTTGTGTGTAATAAAAAAACACTTGTGTGTATACGAGAGTAAAACTATTGTGTGTGTGTGTGAGAGTAAAAGTCAAAAGATTCTCGTCTTTGTAATTTACACGATAAAAGTTGTTCTTTAACAAATTCTGTTTCTTCATGATTTTTTTTTTTTCAAAACTTATCTTCTCACAAAGAAACCAATCAAAAATTAACTTACACTAGTTTGACCATTTTTCAAGAGATACATGGCATATATATGTGTATGTATATATACAATGTACCAATTTCAATCAAGTTACGTAATATACCGGATAAATAATCCTAAATTAATTTGGCAAACGTACTCGTGTACTAATAAAATCGCTGAATGCGTAAAACCGCAAAATACAAGACTGTCGCAATTGTGACGCAAGGTTAAGTCGACATTACGTACGATTTATGACGCTGCTTCTCAGAAGAGTCTTGTACGCCAGTCCCACATTGAGCTTCATTAGACATCTCATTGTCGCCGCCATTGTTTCGTATAATCCTTTTTTCTTGTATTAAAAATTCCGTTCACCTGGACAACGTGAAAGATATCTTTGATTAGCGCAAGAAACGAAGCTAGAGAAGAAATCAGTGTTCCGATATTGGAGAGGCTGTACGCGCATGCGCGGCGTTTATAACGTCACAAAAGTATCTAAAACAAGTAATATGGGGTACTGTCACTGGAACCGATTATTTCATTTAAAATTTTTAAAAAAATGTAAATATAAAGGTGACACAC
>NW_018020608.1:782799-826536 GCF_002006095.1 Pseudomyrmex gracilis
TATATATATATATTTAATTTTTATAAAAACCATTTTTATTACGTAAACAATATTAAACTTCCAAGTTTTAAAAATAAAATATGTTATAACAAATAAAAAAGTTATATTTAAGCTATCTTCCGCTAGCTAGCCTCCCGCTAAAACTACCGCGCATCTTCATAGATACGTCACTGGATTCTCTCGGATTTCGTCGCGCATGCGCGTACAGCCTCTCCAATATCGGAACACTGGAAGAAATTGCCGACCGGACCGGAACCGGGGATTATCGAACGCGTGATGTCGATTTGACGCATCGATTCGATACGTCGAGAATCGAATTATCGCGCGCTTCGATACTTGCTCCCGAAATGGCGGGCATTAACGGCAAGTGCGCGATTTGGAGCATGAGAACTTTTCGCAATCGTGCGGCAACTGCGGAGCAACATAGGGTGTAACTTTTCGCGCGATGTACGTATATTTACACATTTTACAAATATTGAAATCGTTAAAAAAAAAAAGAAAATATTCAATAAAAATATATTGCAACGTCTTTTCGCTTCGCACGCGTTGCTGCGACAGTGGTTTTTTTTTTTAAGAAATGGAGACGGGCTTTTTTTTTGGCAAACTGAACATATTTAATTTCGTATGATATATCTACTGACGTGTAATATTCAATGCATGTATTAGATACAATATACATTATTATTTAGTCGCTTATAAAACTTTGCGTAATTCGTCATATAGTTGTATATGATACTGTGGTGTACAATATTTTGATCAATCACTTCCAGATATTGCATTTTTTCTTGGGATTCATCGGACTGCCAATCGGACAGTTGTAAGCTCTGGCAAAATCTTCCGAATTTGATAAAGAGCCTATTATTCTCAATCGATTTCTGCTATGTTCGTCACCTGAGGCCAGCATTACCTCATTGACTATCGGATTTACCGATTCACACCATAACTGTAAATTTCACGTTCTTGTGTAAAGAAAGCAGGTATTACATGCGTTACATATATATATAATTAATTAAAACACGTACGTTGGCAGAAGATAAAAAGAAAAGTTGATCGTTGGTTAGTTCTTCCAATCCTGGTAATACGAGGTTCGAGCCTTCGCATTCTCTTTCCCTTCTCTGATAAGCTTTGTACGCCGCTTGTAATCCCATTGTGTCCGCAATATTGTCATTTATCGTCTGGTTACCGTAATTCTGCAAGTTTCAATCGAACAGGACGAGAGTGTTACGAAAATGTGGCAAAAAACAATTAAGATAATTGTTACAAAAATATTAGAAGCGAAAAACGCACTGGTATCGTTGTATTCATTTTGTCGACGGGATAATTATTGAACTGTTCCACGAAACATTCTGTTCTTTTACCATACGCTTCCGCCATTGTTGATAACCATTCTATATTCTTGCCCGTTTTGTCAAAACGGTGTCCTGAAACATTTTCTTTGTATTCTTCTTTTCTTCTTCCGAATGATTATAAAAAAAAAAAAAAAACATTTCACAATATAGTTTTGTTACATGTTGATTTTTATTGCAACGTACCGCTATTATCAAATCCATGATTAACTTCGTGAGCCATAATCCATCCAATGAAACCATAATTAATAGCCCTGATAAAGTGGCAAAACAATTTTACTGTATAATTGTAAATTGTAAAAGTGTGAATTTGTTTTAATATGAGAATGTGTTTTAATACACGTGTGTGTGTGTGTGTGTAGTGAATCTTATTTACTTACGGTGGTCGATTGAGATCAAAAAGTGGACTTCGGAAATCTGCTGATGGGATAACTATCATAAAAAAAATATAATTGCTTAGTGAGTAAAATTGATTATTTGTTACTTATTAATTATATAAGCTTTTTTTGTTGCGTAAGAAAGTTTGATAATAGTTTCTTTTTTTTTTTAAAGAAAGAGTATATAATATACACGCATACCTAAATAATTAATTTGTGGCACATAATTGCCGCCCACTTCACTCGTAGGAATTTCCTTGTTTCTGTGTGATGCAAAAATTATATAAAAATATAAAAACTAATATTTCTATAAAACATAAAATATAATTTTTTTTTAATTATAAAAAAATATAAAGTCTAATTTCACAGTATATAAAATTAAATAAATAGTAATAATAATAAATTAGAAAGGAAAAAATTTGTAAATTGTCATAAACAAATATGAATATATATTAAATTATATTATCTCACATTTCTGTCTCTTTGTCAAGTTGAACGACGGTCGTTTGCACTCGACGTAGCATTGCCCATCTGAAGTATCTGTCGAAGCTGAGTGTATTCTCGTAATACGAATCGCTAAGAATAAGCTTTAACAGAGAGTAAGATAATTAAACAAATTTATGTAGCAACAGTGTTGCAGTATTGATCATTTTTTTACAAAAAAACTTACTCCTCGAAAATAGTATTTCACAAAAGTATCGTTCTTGAACCACTTTGGATATCCTATGGTTGCTTCTATATGTACTAATTTTGATAAAACCGAATCCTTTGTGTCATCATCCATCCATTCTGCCTCTTTTATACGATATTCGATTTCTTTTTGTATGTCATCAAACATATCCTTTGCCTGTAATGGAATTTACAAATTTGGCATAAGTCACAGATGATAAAGAGAGTTTTTTCTAGGTTTTTCTAAATTTAACAGAATTGAATTGCTGAAATTATATCGCTTACGGTTTGCATAACTTTATCAGAAAAGTATCTTCTCACATATTCATATCCTACGATTGCAGTCATGTTCATTTCTTTGTCGCACTCGGATAAGCTGCTGCAAATAATTGTTATGAATTGAATTAGTGTCACGCACTTAATTAAATTAGTTATGAATTAACTATTCTATGTCTAATTTCGAGTAAACGTACAGTAAAATGTACCGTAATATGTACAGTTAAATATTATGTAATTGTCTATATAAGACATCATCGAACCTGAATGCGTTATTATTGATTATCCATGCCTTGTACAGGTCCCTCATTTCGCTCGTGGTCGTGTGAAGCATTCTGCTCACAAAATTCCAGTGTATATAATTTACTAAAACAAGTCTCTTTTCTGTTAACATGTCTATACATCGACGATAACTTTCGCTTCGTAATGATAATTACACACTACGTTCGTAAAACTCACCAATTGTTCTGCTCGGTGTTTCGTCCAGTAAAGACGCAAGAGCTTCGAAATAATCTGGCGAAGTAACTACCACATGTAAATCTTCATCGACCAATACACCGGCTTCGTAAAATGTTGTTGCAACTTTGTACGTCCAATCAATCTGTTAATAACATATGCACGTACATGTCTAATTGCACGTAAGAAGAACATATGAAATTAAATTATATAAATTAAATAAATAATGAAACAAAAAGTTATACTTCGCTGTTTGCAGTTTTTGAATTTTTCTCATCGTACCATTCTTGGAAGTCGTCAAGCGTCATGTTCACGTTTTCGCTAGATTTCATAGCCAACTGAAAAATGTAATATATTACTGAAGTTCGTTCAAAAAATCTCTTAACTTTCAATAGTCGCTAAAATGTAACAGCGCTCACATCTATTAATTTAAATTGAAATTCCACCACATTCTGAATGTCGTTGTCGAGACGTTCCCGTGACACTTTAACATTTGCTTCTTTGGCTAAAGCGCGAGCCACTTTCAGAATGTAACTAGAGTAAACTTGCATTTGTTTCGATCTAATCTTATTCGTATTTTTTTGAGAAGCTCGCGATGATGTTCTTTTTTTGTTCAAAACTATTTTAGTTCTTTTTCGTTCGTCTCTTCTCTCATTTTGTTTTATCTTTCGATTGTGTATCCTGCGATGAGCAAAATGCTGTGCGCGTTTGTTGTTATTTCTTGTCGAAATTGTTCCTCTCTTTGTTCTTCGTCCTTTTATCTTATAATTGTTTTTCTTGCTAATGTGTATATTATTCTTTTTCTTTTTATTTTGACGTAATTTTTTATTTTTTTGAGAACGAGTCTTTTTATCGGTGGAAAGTTTCTTGCCGACTTTTTTAGCGTCGATTTCATTACTATCAGTATCGTCGTCGTCGTAGTCGTCGTCGTCGTCGTCATCATCACAATCATCACAATCATCATTACTATCGTCGTCGTCGTCGTCGTCATCACAATCATCACAATCATCATTACTATCGTCGTCGTCGTCGTCATCATCACAATCATCATTACTATCATCTGAGATGACGATGACATCCCAGTCATCATCACTGTCCTCGTCGTCATCATCACAATCATCGCTACTATCATCAGTCATGTCGTCATTATCATCATCAGGCTCACTTCCAAGCTTCTGACCATTTCCTTGCTCGTCGGACTGCTCGTCTTCATCTGTTCTAGTTTGTGAAACCATTTCGTACACACCCGGAGGTAAGGATGGCGGAGTGACCTAGTATTTATCCATTTTTACATAATTCAAAATTAAGATTTTGTACAATATTAACAGAGAAATATATAATGTGATAAATACGTGCACTTCTGGTCTTGCTTTTAATATGTCTTCTTCTGAAATCATTTCGACACGTAAGTCATGAAGAGAATTTCTTCCTGTCAAGCGCATGTAGTGATCATCCACTTTCTGCCAGTTGTACTCCTGTTCATTCCATTCGTCTGGTTCCATAATCATCGGCCAACCGCCTATACGCGATAAAGTCGCAATTAGCGGAGCGAAACCTTGTTTGTCCATCGCGTCTGTAAACAAAAAAATTGTCGATCAGGTAATCAGTACATTATTTTTTAATTGGGAGAAATTGTTACATAATATTAAGTTTTCCAAAATGTAAACGGAAGTAACACAGTCGTGTTCTTGTTCAGTGCTCTTCGGTAATTTTTACCTGTGTCTTCACATGTCTGATACCATGTTTTTGCAAGTTTCACCGCAAAAAGATCGCTTTTCTCCGGTCCGGTTTTCAACATTTCTGCAATTGATTAAATTAATTATTGTACGAATGCAATGCGCGATTGATTTTCGACTCAAACCTTTTTTTTCTCAGATCACAAAATTAAAGTCATCACCTTTTATTTCTTTCTGGATCTTGGTCTGAATCACGTAAAGTGGATTCCACAAATTAAAGCGTTCGTCGATAGGAAAATGTTTCGGCCAATTTCCGCATGCGTATTCGTAAAAGTCGGTGCACGGATCCACAGACTTATTCATGCTATTTAGTAAATATTCAGCTGAACAGAGATAAAAAAAAAAAAATAAAATAAAATAAAATAAGAATAAGAAAAAACAAACGACGAATAAATTGAATTTTTATATTTTGTTTTGTGAAAGAGATTAATCGCTGCTGCAAATAAATTACCGGTGCTGTTGCATTCCTGCGTTTTGCAAACGATTCGTTTCTCCTCCTTGTTCTCATTGTCTTCTTCATTTTTCGAACCAATAGCTAATCGCGCCCGATGTGAAGGAAATCTGTGGACTTTCGATGTTGCGATATTCCATGTTAAAAAGGCGCTAATAAAAGCGCTGAAAAAAGACATTTAAAAAAGAACGAGTTGATTCGATTAATTCGTTATTATAACATTATTTTATAAAATATATCTAAAAAATTGTGACTAATTTCTATTTTGCATAAAAACACGTGCAAACACCGTCTTTTCGTTAAAAACATTGATACAATTACAAATTAAGTACTCACAGAAGGATAAACTGTCTCATGATCTCGTGCGCAGACGAATTTGCACAATTGATATAGATTTTATTTCCGCTAATAAGTAGACTATAACATTATTGTGGAATTCTAAAATGCGAATGAAACTGATTGCGACACAGCATGTTCTTTTATATAATAATACTTAAGCGGAAGGAAAAATTTTTTGCACAATGTTATTTCTTGATAGCGTGTATTAAATTGATAAAGACACATCACTCGTCCTGTTGATTTGAATTATGAGATCACGAGCTTTGAAGATACCAATGCGCTGTTTGAAAAAGAAAATTTTGTTGAAAAAGCTAGCATTTTATTCAGAAAGAAGCTTTTTTAAATTTATTAATTTAAAATTCTTAAAAGTAGAATTTAAAACAAGTGCGCGCTACCTGTGTAAAGTTTCTCGCGTACCTCGGTACACATATGTGATATGCAAAAAATTCACCATATACGTACATACTTATAATCGTCATGATACAACTGGCAAGTTATATTTTGGCGGGTAAAACTTTCGACTGCTTTCGACTTGCGGCGGAAAATGATAATATGTAATGACATCACAGAAAATGAAATTTTTTTGACAGATGAAGTAGTTAACTCTGCTCGATTGTTCGTATAAACACGTAGTGTCGCCAAAATCTACAACACCAAGTTTAGGAGAACAAAAAAATAGAATTGTGCAAAGCAATATCATTGAATTAGTTTGTTTTAAATACATCTAAGACCAAACATAACCTAATCTAACTTGTGTTTGTTGTTTGTTATTGTGTAACTCTCAAGTTTACAGTCACTTTTCACCAAAAAGATAATAATTTGATTATAAATCAGGTTTTTTTTATTAGCAACTTTTAAATACACAGATTATGATGAACTTGCCCCGAGTATTAATTGTCAGCACAAAGGAAGGAAAGGCTAAGGAAATTGCAGAAAGTAAGCATAAATTTTCATCTTATACTTCAGAGTTGATTGTATCTATTTCAGATTCTAATTCTTATATTATAATACTGTTTATCGCTGCTTGTTTCAGTCTAACATGTTTGCGGTTTGCTATTAGTCATTCTAATTCTGTGTACTTTGATTTATGTCCAACATAGATATTGGAGCTGAACAATTATCTGAGGAGGACAATGTTGTGAATTATATGTGGGACATTGATAATAAATATTACATGGCACAAGTTTTGATATGTGCTACAGAAAGCTTAGCTTGCAAACTACCAGTGGAAGAAGTTAATGCGTTGATCTTTTATCATGATCCACAGGCAGTAAGACAATATTAAGTACATAGCATTTACATTGCTGTGTTTTTATATCGATTGCTTTCTTTAGGACAAAGTGGATGAAGAACTTGAGCGTTTGGCTGCACTATCTGCATCTTTTACAACGGCAGAAATACTTTTATTTTCCTGCAGCGCGATATCTGACGCACTTCTGAGAGATAAAAGTAATAGTTGTGTAGTATAGTTGTATATTTTTTGAGTTTATTAATTTCTCTTATTTTTAACTTTGATTTATATTTCAGTATTACATTGGTGTTTGCACAATAAATTCGAATTGGTTGAATTAGAACAAACAGGAGATCCGGAACCCGATGCAGAAGGTAACAAATATGGTACTGAAAGGATTATAGAAGCTTTACATGCTCATACATGGCCTAATATTATACTTAAAGGTAAGATTATCAAAGATCGCTAAAATAACATGGGCGTAATATTTATTCTTTTATACTTTTTTTTCGATTTTGAAATTTTGAAGCTTGCACAGCATCTTCGAAACATCACAGTTCTGGTGACAGTACGAGCGAACTGATGAGAGAAATAAACTTTTGTTACAGACAAACCATGTGCAGAAGAAACATTAGAAGTAAACGAAATTGAAGAACAATTTGAGAATATTCGATTAACACGCGATCCTTCAGAAAGACTACATATGCAGGACATGTTGGGTTAGTTCCGATCTGAGTGTATTATTTTCGACAGAAGAAAATTTACATGTATGCATGAAAAAAACAATTTATTTATGTTGAACTTCTGAATGTATAATTAGATGGTATCATGGGTGAGGAAAATGCAGACTTTGGAGAATTATATGGTCAATTAATGGCTATGAAAGAACACGCAGCATCCTTACCGACTAACGAAAGACGCATAGTAGCGGAACAAGTAGTCACTGCTTTTTGGAAGGCAATGGGAGGCGATCTTCTTGAAATCGAGGATTAATTTTACGACTTTTAATTATATATATGTATTTATATGTATTTTAACATACATTGAAAGATGTTTATATATATATATTGTGAGATGTAATATATTAATTTTATCATCTTCAAATAAAGTAATCGGAAATGGTAGAACTGATTCTTATAAAGAGATTTAAGTATTTTATAAATTTTATTTTTATAGAGACATTGAAAAAATCTTCGAATATATATATATAATATTCGAAAATTATTTAGTACGTATGTTATTTTTACTTATTTCTTTTACCAGACATTTTGAATAAATATAATTATATGTTATATACTTCTAAAAATGTCTATATAATTATTCTATTGTTACATTACCTGTGAAAGTAGTTTTATATTATAACAAAACATGCAGATATATCTTCAATTTTAGTTAAATTAGTTGTGACAGTCACTGTGAGACAACGCGGATTTTGCGGAAAAAATAATTTATTATACAATGTATTCGTAACATTCTATTATCGCGATGATAAGAAACACTGTGCGATAGGTAACAGTTATTCCTCGTATCTGGATCTGCACTATTGTTTGTTTATCGTAAGCGCCAGCCAGGAAGATGCATCCTCTATCAAGTTGCTCTCTGCGTATCATCAAGGTCTTTCAAACCCTTTCCGCTAAAAGTATATACATATGTATAAATATATATGTAAAAGTATCTGTAGCGCAGTGCAGTATAAAGCATTATTATTGCATAGTGTAAGTTTATCGCAATCTCGGCCGCACATTTTTCGGAACACGATGCGGCTTCTTTTTCTGTGAGTAATTTCCCAAAACATATTGTATACAAACGTTGATTAGAAGATGCTCACATATAAGAGTTCATTTAACGTCTCATAGACGCGTTCCGTTTGTGTGAAATTAGGATAGTCATTTTTTAAGACACTAACAATAAGTGACGTGTTAATCCTAACGTTGTAATGTTTTTTTTATTGTTATCGCATTTTCTAGCGCCTTTATTGGCGTAATGCTGACAAGAAATGTCGCGCCGTCGATACTGCGTGGATATCCCAGACGTCTCGAGCGGGTGGACGATCCGCCTGATAACAAATCAAGTCAATCGAATGAAACCAAAGAAGATTCGTCGAATGTGTGCAAAACACAAGAATGCGAGAAAATGGGTAATTTATCATAGAAACGACGATAGTTAAAACTAGTTTTTATAAAACTAGTTTTATTCAGCTATTCTCTGTGTGTTTTTGTTTGATCGTAGGTAAATTAATATCGGAAAGCTTGGACAAATCGGTGGATCCGTGCGACGATTTCTACGAATACGCTTGCGGAAATTGGGCGCAACATAATCCCATTCCGGAAGGGGAGATCATATGGAACTTAATCCGCATACTTCAACAAAAAATCAAAGACGAGAGAAAAGGTAATCATTCAGTTTTCTTGTATGTTGTATTAAAGAGATTTTGAAATCACAATATTTCTTGAAATACTAATAAATTTCAGAAATTTTGGAAGTCGGACCTAAGGCTAACGACGTTTTAGCGATGAAACTCGCGAAGAAATGGTATACGGTTTGCATGGACACAGGTGAAATTAAATACACCGTACATATTGTTGACAAATATGTTTTCTTTGTGTTACGCAAGAATTAAATATTTATAGACGAAATGGACAAGCGAGGGATCGAGCCGATAATCTACACTTTAGCGCGTATAGGCGGCTGGCCGATGATAATGGATCCGGAAGAATGGGACGAGCAAGAGTACAACTGGCAAAAAGTGGACGATCAGTATATGCGTTTAACGGGAAGAAATGCTTTTCACGATGTCCAGGTTTTTAACGACTGGAGAGAAAATGATACTCTGAAAATATATGTATGTAAAAGCGGTACTTTTATCATTACATATATGACCTATTATATTTTCATCTTTCGTGTGATGCTGTATCTTTAGATTCTCACTCCGCATTTATCTCCGGGCCCAGATCTATTGTTGGACGGAGAGTCAGATAGCGACGAGGACGATGAGGACATGTCTGATGAAGATTCGAGTGACGAAAACAAGCAAAGCGACGAGGATGACGAAGAGCCTGGAAGCGAAAGAAGCAAAGAAAATCGCGATGACGATGACAATGACGATGATGATAATGACTATAACGAAGACGATGACGATGACGATGAAAACGCTAAGAAGAAGATCAATATGAAGAAAAACAGAATTGCTCGTAAGAAAAGTAGAAAATCAGAGCACGGTAGAACGAAAAAAAATAACGTTCAACTTCCTAAGCACAATAGTCATAAAGTAAAAAAACAGAGAATAAAAAGGCAAGCTAATACGGTAGAAGCTTTCAATAAATTTGCGCGAATTAATTATCGCGATGTGTTACGCGCACGATTGAGCAGGAAAAATCGCATGAACAAAGAACAAAGGGAAAGGACGAAAGAAACTTCGGACGAACAAACGAAAGCCACGACATCAGCACCGCAAGTTACTACCGAAGAAACGAGAGAGGAAATTATACTGAGATTACGAGAAAAGTACGCAAGTTACATTTCGAAGATAGCTCGTGCTCTAGCTAGAGCAAGAGGCACCGCCGTTTCTGAAGATCACATTGATAAAGATATTCAAGACATGATCGATTTCCAAATTAAGTTAACCAAGGTGAGCATCAGTTTACTTTGCTCGAGTATATGAGAAAATGAGAATAAAAATGTTTCTCGAAAAGTTTTGAAATATATTTATTTTAATATTTAATGTTAATATTGTATATATTTCTTAACACACACAATTGTAGATTAGTGCAAAACCTGAATTTGATGAAAAAGAAATGACGCTTAATGACCTCCAAGCTTGGTATGATGAGAAGAAACATAATACGGATCATAGTGAAGTGAGATATATTGTATTTTAACTAAAAAATTCGCAATTTTTCTATCATTTATTATTCTCAACACCCGCTTCTTTGATCTGATTAAAAGACAATAAGGAATATCGTAGGTTGATTGGGTGTACAAAATCGCAAAACTGTTTGACGAGGCCAGTGTTCCCGTCGATGGTGATTTAAATGTAGACTTTGTCTCTCCGAGTTACTTTGAAGCTCTTATCTCATTGCTGGATGAAACGCCAAGTCGTGTTATTGGTGAGTTGAGAAAAAAAATGCGTATATTTATTATTATTAACGACATATCAAAAATAGTAACGCAAAATATATACGTTAGTGAACTATATACACTGGAATTTTGTGAGCCGAGTAATAAGGACTACCACCAAAGAAATGAGAGACTTGGACGATTCACGGAAAAGCATATATCAAAGAATAAGAGATAGGTTTGATGAAATTTTTTATTGCTGATACATATAAACAATATGATTAGCCGCTTCATGAAAAATAAAACATATATTTTTTGTATTATTTTGTTTTGTTAATATCATAGTTTTTCCAAATGACACAAAAAGCAAATTTTATTTAAACTTAAATAGTAAAAACAGTATTTAATTATTCACAAATATTGTCAGACCGTCTATGTGCATAAGAGAAGCAAACATGGACGATATTTTAGGATACGAATTCGTGCGGGAACATTTCCCCGATGACGTCGCTCAAACAGTAAGAATATTATATTTATTAGTAAAATCGAAAAAATATTAGATTGTCTAGCGTCTGTGTTTTCCATATTTGTGTAACATTTAAGCTATAGGTGTGTTTTGTCAACAGGCAAAGGACATGATCGACGATATACAAAAAGAGATCGAATATCAAATCGAGGAATCAGATTGGATGAACGAAGATACCAAGGACTTTGTTTTAGCAAAATTAGTGAATATGAAAAATCATATTGGCTATCCAGATTGGTACAAAAATGATACAATTGTTAAAAGATATTTCCAAGGAGTAAGTTTTCTTTGAAGTGATACACAAAAAATATATTTTCTCTCTCTTCTTTCCTTATATTTTAATAAATACTTCATCTAATTGTGTCTATATACAGCTTATTATTTGCAATTCATATTACGAGAATGTAATCAGTTACGGAAGATACGAAAAGTGGAAGCAACTGCGACAATTGAAAAACAACGATCGTGACATGTGAGACAATAGATTAATATTTAATCATATTTCTTTTTCCCTGCGTATTTAAAGAAATTATATGGTTTTCAATTTTCTTAAGTTGCAAACAGACTTTTTAGTCAATCCATTTTGTATTACAGATGGAAGTACATGACTCCTATGACAGTGAATGCGCTATTTATGCCAGACACAAACTCTATAAGTAAGTAACAGTTTTGGCAAAATTAAATTTTTATTTTTACCAGACAAATATATTTTTAAACTTTCAAACAAATTTCCAATTATAGTTATAGTTTTATTATTAATAATATGTATTAATATAAAATTTGCTTTCCCAAATAATAGCTATTAAGTTTTTCAGTATTTTATTTTGTTACTAATATGTATCGACCTTTCTATAATAGCTTTGACGGCGGCAGATTTTCAGAGCCCATTTTTTGCTTACGATCGTCCACAGTAAGTAAATAATTGTCAATCAAAAAAATTTTCTGCGTGATATATTATGTTCACTGTTTATTAAATCATTTTTTATTTTTCTTACGTTATTAAAGTTACTAAAACCAATCTTCTGTCTATTAATAACAATAATCTATATTTATTTATACAGAGTTATTAATTATGGTATAGTTGGAAGCATCATCGGTCATGAAATTAATCATGGATTTGATAACAACGGTATGGCGTAACGTATATTATTCCACTAAAAACATTTTCTATTTTTTTATTTCTGTAATATTTTTTAAGAAGTTTTGAAAATAATTGTTAGGACATTCTTATGATAAAAACGGTGTGTTAACCGATTGGTTATCTGCAATGACCGACGCGTATGGCAAAAGAGCGGAGTGTTTTGTGGAACAATACAATAATTATGCTGTCGACGAAGCAGGAACAAAAATAGAGGTTTGTTTTCCATTTTAAATAGTCATTAGAGATATTACATACATGTCGTGTAAAATGCTTGATCATACTCTCGCAAAACTGTTAGAATTACGGCAATCAAACGGCGGGCGAGAATATCGCAGATACAATGGGATTAGAAGCAACGTATAGAGCTTATCTAAGAAGAGAAAGAGAGTGTGGAAAATCAGATACCGTATTGCCGGGGTTGGAAAATGTTACTCACAGTCAACTTTTCTTCTTATCCTTTGCCAGTGTAAGTAGAATATTGTTGTAGATGCGAATAATGATAATGTAAGAATAATGAGATGAGTGTTAATATAACGTGATATGTTTGCGTAGGTATGGTGCGAGTCTATAGACGAATCAAAAGTTGATCTTGTGGCCCAAAGGACCAAATTTGATTCTCACAGCATTGGGCGTTTGAGATTAATAGGATCTCTTTCAAACTCGGAGAACTTTGCCAAAGCTTTCAACTGTCCAGTTGGCAGCGCTATGAATCCTGAAAAGAAATGCAATATTTGGAAATAAATAATATTAATTTTTAACAAAAATGAAGATGTTTAGCATAAAATATATCTACTTCTACGTTCTCTATCCACTTTTATGTAACATGAATAAATAAAGTGACGCATATATAAATAAATGATCACATTTTTTAATCTTTATTCTAAAATTTTTATTTTTGACAATTGTCAAGCGTTAGTCAGTCAGTCATAAATTAAAAAACCTTTCTTTTATCAAAGCAAAATAATTACGAGTTTTCATTATTCCAACGCATGTTTGATTAATCCAGATAGACATAGAAGTAATGAAATAGAAATGAAGTAAAAGTTAAATGCTTACATACTGAATTTTTTTGAGAAGTTTATTTTTTTAGCAACAGAATCATCTAATTTGAAAGAACAAGAATAAATTGTAGTTATAAATACAATTTTTAATATTTTGTAACGCAACGTTTTTCTATACTTGACTCATAACTTTGATATGTTGTTTATGCGACCAATAAAGTTGGTATTATTATTATTATTATTAAATATGATAATCACCGTGTGTGAAACGTAGAGATAGAGATGTTGCGGGAAGTATAATTTATTATGTAATGTACACGTGTACGCACGTGTCAATCTAAATGGATGTACGTAACATTTCATTGCCAGAATGATAAAAATTAAGCGATACTGTGATAAAATTATTTGATATAACTGAAACCGCATTATTTTGTTATCTTAAATGTCAGTCGGGAGGATAGATGCATCCTCAACCTTCGGGTCATATCAGACAAACAAGCGTATATCATCAAGGTTCTTCCGTCTAAAACATACATATATATAAGCAAATAATTTTTCCATTGCAGTAGAGAATTATTGCTCCATTAGTGTTTATTTCGATCGCAAAGTTTTTGTGAGGAGACATGAGACTATTCTGTTTTCTGTAAGTAATTCGAAAGAGTTATGAAATATAAGTAAACAAAGTAATGTTTCAAACATTCTGAATAACTAACATTGTTTTTTTTGTTAAAAAACATCGTGTATTGCATTTATTTTTAGAATGTTTAGAACTTTTATATTATTTTCTTATTTTTTTCGAATCCTTGTCTAGCGTCTTTATTGGCGTATTTTTAACGAGGAATGTCATACTGTCGTTACACCGCAAACATCCTACACATCTGGAATCGTTGTTTGGTTTGACCGATTCAAATGATACCAAGACGAAAGAAAATTCGCCGAACGTGTGCAAAACACAAGAATGCGATAAACTCGGTATTTATTTTACTGCGATAACTGTATGATAGTTTTCTTTTTTTTTTTTATCAACTGCACTAAAATCAGTTTTTTAATTTTTTTTGTTTTTTTGTTTTAGGTAAGGAACTAGCAAATAATATAGACAAATCCGTGGATCCGTGCGACAATTTTTACGAATACGCTTGTGGAAAATGGCCGGAAAATAATCCCATTCCAGAAGGATATACATCGTGGAGTCTGTTCCAGGCAGGTCAAAAACAAGTCGACGACCGAGTACAGGGTAATTGTCTGATCTGTAAATTTAATGTAAATCTCGCGGGATAATCACCGCGACAATATTAAATTTCAGAAATTTTGAACGCCGGACCTCAGGAGAACGACGTCTTAGGAGTGAAACTCGCGAAGAAATGGTATGCAACTTGCACGGATACAGGTGAGCAAAGACACATCACATTAGTGAAAATCAACATATAACATCCTCGATGTAAAAAAACGTGTTTTTCTCGTTACGCTGTTATTAAATGTTTACAGACGCGATGGAAAAGCAAGGAATCGAGCCGATAATCTACACTTTAGCGCGTATAGGCGGCTGGCCCATGATAATGGACCCGGACGAATGGGACGAGCAAGAATACAACTGGCAAAAAGTGGACGATCAATATATGCGTCTAACAGGAAGAAATAATTTTCACGACGTGCGCGTGGGCAGGGACTACAGTTCAAATGACACATCAAAAATAGTGATGGTACGAGAAAAAGTGCATATAATTATTGTATGCATTATACTGTTCGCAAATAATGTTGTTGTCTCTCATATTATCATTCGTCATCGCCGATTGACATTTGTTGTTTCCTTATGTGAATCTAAAAATTTCTAGATTGACACTCCGCATTTACCTCCGGGCGCGTATCAATTGTGGATCGGAGGGATACTAGATAGCTTCGAGAACCTGTCTGATGAAGATCCGAGTGACGAGAACAAGCAAAGCGACGAGGATAACGAAGTGCCTGGAAGCGAGGGAAGTGAGACCGAAGATGACGATGACGACGATGATAATGATGATAACGACGACGATGATGATAATGATGTTGACGATGACGATGACTATGACGACGACGATGAAGATGAAAGCGCTAAAAAGAAAATCAGTACGAAGAAAAACAGAATTGCTCGCAAGAGAAACAGAAAATCAGAGCATCACGGGAAGAAAAAAAAGAATGTTCGACCTTCTATCAAGCACAGTAGTCATAAAGTGAAAAAACAGAGAACAAAACGGCAAGCTAACATGGCAAAAGCTTTCAAAAAATTGACGCGAATTAATCATCGCGGTGTGTTACGCGCACGACTGAACAAGAAAAAACGCTTGAACAAAATCCGAAAGGTAGGATCAACAGAAACTTCGGACGAACCAACAAAAGCAACAACAACATCGGCGCCGCAAATTACTACCATCGAAGAAACGAGCGAGGAAATTGATTGGAATACTCGAGAAGATTACGCAAATTATATTTCGGAAGTAGCTCGCGCTTTAGCTAAGGGAAGACACACTGGTGTTCCTGAAGATCATATCGATAAAGACATTCAGGACATGATCGAATTCCAAATAAAGTTAACCGACGTAAGTATCAGTGTTTACATAGGTTGAATATTGGAAGATGAGTGACGAGTTGTTTATGATATACTTATCCAAATGTTTACTAAAATTGAGTTTACATATAATATTGTAGCTTACTCTGGAAGCCGATGACGATTTAGAAATGACGCTTGATGACTTTCAAAATTGGTATGATGAGCAAAATCCTAAAACGGATCACAGTGAAGTGAGTTTTATACACTTTTATAATGAATTTAATTCACGAATTTTGTATAAATTGCAATATTTATACAAGCTTTTTATACAATTGAGAGAAAATGTAATGAGAGAGATTGTAAAATGCGCCGTAGATTAATTGGGTGTACAAAATTGCGGAAATATTTGACGAGGCAAGTGTTCCCGTTGATGGCGATCTAGATGTACAAGTTGGCTCCTCGGATTACTTTAAGGGTCTTATCTCGTTGCTGGATGAAACGCCGAGTCGTGTTATTGGTGAGTACGGAAAATTATTGCGGTAATAAGAATATCAAAAACATATATAATAATTATAAATTATATTTTAGTGAATTATATACACTGGAATTTTGTGAGCCAAGTAATAAGAACTACCACAAAGAAAATGAGAAAATTGTACAAGAAATGGGAGAATGAAGACGTGGAAGAAGAAACGGAAAAGGAGAGAAGGTTGATGATAACTCTTTTTTATTAATTATTGTGTTTGTTAATGTTATTGTATTTAGAACAAAATATATTTTTGCGTCAGATCGTCCGAGTGTAAGTGGGAAATAGAAGAAATGGGAGACATACTAGCGTACGAGTATGTGAGAAAACATTTCTCTGATAACATCACACAGACTGTAAGAGCGCGCCTACCGTATATATTATTTATTTATAAAATCAAGGAAATTTATACGTACGTTTTTGTTAACTGTACGTTTTTTTTATTGCAGGCACAAGATATGGTTGACGATATACAAAAAGAAGTCGAGTATCAAATCAAGGAATCAGATTGGATGGACGAAGATACCAAGGACTATGTTTTAGCAAAATTGTTGAATATGAAACAATATATTGGCTATCCGGAATGGTATAAAAATGACACGATTATTAAACGATATTTCCAAGGAGTAAGTTTTTCCGGCAAAATAATTTATTATATTGGAATATTTACAGTATAACTATACATTATGTGATATGAATTCTGTTCATTTATTTTTGTTTTGTTAATTAAAGCTCATTATCTGCAATTCGTATTACGAGAATGCGCTCAGCTACGGTAGATACGGTAAATGGAAGAGTCTGCGAAAATTGATTAAAGATGATGATGATATGGACATGTAAGATAGTTTTATATTTAATGATTTGTTCGCGTATATATTTAACAAATTATGTGCTTTTTATTCTACAATTCGTCGTTTAATTCGCAAATTTTCATACGTGACACAAGTTTCTGTATTCCAGATGGTGGATGAGTCCTTTGGTTGTGAATGCGTTCTTCGATCCGATGGAAAATTCTATAAGTACGCAAGTTCTTTTTCGCAAAACTAAATTTTCACAACATTTTACTTTATTAATATTTATCTGTTTTCTATAATAGCCATCATGGCGGCAGATTTCCAGAGTCCATTTTTCGCTTATGGCCGACCACAGTAAGTAAATATTTGTTATTATATATATAGATAAATATCAACATGTGGGAACGCACGCATGTTTAATGTGTTTACGAAAAAAATTGTATTATATCTATTTTAAGTCTGTTGTAGGTGCTTTAAAATTATTTTTTTTATTTGTTTTTATAGAGCTATTAATTATGGTATAATTGGAGTCATCATGGGTCATGAAGTGAACCACGGCTTCGACAACGATGGTATGTCGGAAGATATTACCACATTCTTAGACACTGTTTTACTTGTCGAAAACTGTATATTTTTACGCGACATAACAATATTATTAATATTTATTTTCTAAATCAGTTTTTGTAATATTTCGAAAATAATGTTTAGGAGTTTTGTTCGACAAGAACGGTAGGTTCGTCGATTGGCTGTCCGCAATGGCCGACGCGTATGGCAAAAGAGCGGAGTGTTTTGTGGAACAATACAATAATTATGAAATTGATAAGGAAGGAACAAAAATAAGAGTATGTTGTCTATTTTGTATTTAAATTATTGTTTTATTTAAATAAACGTGAATGATAAAATGATGGTTAATATTGGTGGAAAATTGTTCTAGGATTATGGCAACAAAACTGCGGGTGAAAATATCGCGGACACAATGGGTCTAATCGCAGCGTATAGAGCTTATCTGAGGAGAGAAAGAGAATGCGAAAGACCAGATACCGTATTGCCAGGTCTGGAAAATATTACCAACGATCAACTTTTCTTCTTATCCTTCGCCAATGTAAGTAGTTTCAGGTGTAAAGAATTATATAAAAAGTAAATTGTATATAAAGGCGAGTAAATATACAAACGTTGATGTTTATGAAGATCTGGTGCGAAGTTGACGATGACGTTGGCATAACAGCCGCATTTGACTCTCACAGCACCGGACGGTTGAGAGTAATAGGGACTCTTTCAAACTCGGAGGACTTCGCCAAGGCATTCAACTGTCCAGTTGGCAGTCCAATGAATCCCGAAAAGAAATGCAATATTTGGAAATAATATTATACCTTACACACATTGCAGGTATCTACGTCAATCGCGTACAAAAAGATGTTTGGCATAAATCTCTTTGTTTACTTGTATTATAAATAAATAAAGTAACGCACGTACCAGTTTTTGCACGCTTATTTTAGAATGTCGCAACTTGAATTCTTGACCATGAACGAGAAAAAAATGTCATATTTGAGCAAACTCATACATATTTATTTGATCAGTCAGTTATTGTGCAAGTGAATTGAAGATAAGACAAATAAGAGATAAAGATGAGTATTAGCAAAAAATGTTTATATTGATAGTTGCAATATACATAATTAATATAGCGATTCTTTACAAAGAACTTTTGCGTGTTTGACTAATGATATGTTTGTTGGCAGAGAATCCTTATAAATTCTATACTCTATTGTAGCGCGTTACTTGTCGTGGTTTACTTTGTAAAATTTAAAAACATAAAATACATGTACGTTTCTTAGACGGAATGACGCTAAAATTATTTTTTTTTTTATTCAGAACACAACAGTTTGCCGTCAATTATTAATTTGTTTTAAGCAAGAGCGCTCGAGTTAGCGATTTTGCGATTAAAGTTCGCAAACAAATAGATTAATTAATTAATGTATAGATACTTAATTAAGTTTTCGGATTCGGTCCGATGAGCATTGCGTTTACGCCATTGTTCACTGCAGGCGTTCAATGAACTGCACGTTGGCAGACATCTAAAATACGGTCAGACGAGAATCGAGTACATGTTTTTGAAAGTAATACCGACGTTAAATTCCTTAAATTAATGTCATCCGTTTTGCTTCTCGTGTACGCCGTTCTGCTTCTCCTGCAGTTTCAACGGTTTTATCACCTCCACATCGTTCAGTTGTATATCCAACTGCTGCTTGTTCTTCTTCGATAATTTTCTAAAAAAGATGTTTTTAACCACGCGCGTTACTTGTTTGTCGAAAATAAATAAAATATATATTTGCAAAACAAAGCGTTAAAAATCGGAAAACTTACTTTCCGAAAAGTTCGCCGTCTTGAATTGTTTCGGGAAGTTTTTTGTTCAGCGTCTCGGGAAGAAGAAGAGACATCAATCCTCCGAACAAGGCGCAAGACCCGAAAATGACGAGCGGTAGCGGCATCCATATTTCCGACTGAATCACATTTTAATTATTTCATGTAATGTATATGACGCGTGTTTGTGTTTCTACTTCGGCGCTATCCATTTATGTTCTTGTTTCTTTCAATATTGACACAGATGTCAGCTACTAATACATATAATGCACAACATACCAGATGATTTACATACGGCGCGATCACTCCGCCGATACGAGCAAAGGTGGAACTCGCGCCCAGTCCCACGTTTCGAATGACAGTCGGATATTGTTCAACGGTGAACACATAAATTGCACCGTAAGAAGACGTGATAGCAAGTTTTCCTATCATTGCTAAACATACGATTAGCCACGACATATCTGAAAAAATATAAAATATTTAGGTTTTTACAAGTTTTCTCATTTTTACGTACGTAAACACATAGTTTTGCAAAAGAAAAAAAATAACTGGCGAGCAAAATTGTGTTGCGACAATCAAAACTTGCCGGAAGGAACAAATAACGTGGCTATCAACGCCAATCCGGACAACATCATGCAGCCGCAAAGAATGATTTTTCTGCCCCAACGATTCAGAGTGAAGATCAGAAATGTGTACGCCGGTATTTCCACCACTCCAGAAATTACAAAATTAACGTAGTCGTTACCGCCGAGATTGGACGCGTGCCAGGACAGTCCGTAGTACATGCCGCTGTTGACGAGCCTGCGAAAAAAAATCTAAGCTCAGCGCAAAGTTCTGTTCAAAAATCACAAGACACGTAAGCAAGAAAATACGATCGTTCACCAGTTGAAAAACAGGACGATGCTTTTCCGCCTCAAGTTCGGATAGCGGAACAGATCGAAGAGCGACGGCTTTCTCATGTCGGGTTTGCTATCCTCGCTGTTATTGTTTAGCAAAGTATCCAACATTTCGTCGGGCATCTCCACGCCGTTCTCCAGCGAGGCGCGTTGCAGCAAGTCTTTCGCTTCCTGATGACGGCCCTTCGTCAGTAACCATCGCGCGGATTCGGGAATAAACCTATCCAGAATTGGATCACCTTGTGATTGAATTGTTTCTGACATCCACACTGCAACTACCATTTGTTATACATGGGATATTTAGTTATTCACCGTACCACCAGTAAAGTAGAAACGCGATGCTCGGTACCGTGAGGGCGATCTGCAGCATTCTCCAGTTGGTAATGAAATAAGCGAACCCGGCGGTAAGTATGTACCCGGTGGTGAAGAACAATTGACAACCGACTCCGGCAACTAATCGCTTCTTCGGTCCTACCATCTCCAAAGCTGCAACGTACAAGCGTGTGTTTTCGTTATTGAACTCGACCGAAAACTTGGCAGTGTGATAATAAACGACAAATAAATCACTTATCGACAATTAAACTTCTGGATTACCTATGACGTAAGCTACTAAGAACACGCCACTGGTGGTGGAGCCGACAATTAGCCTGAAGATAACGTAGGAAATAAACTCGGGCGCGACAGCGACTAGTAAACCGCCGATCAGCTGTACGACTAAAGACAGGAAGAAAATTGGTCTACGGCCGTATTTATCAGACAAAGCGCCGAATATTATCGAGCCAAGCATGACTCCTACCATGAACAACGAGTCCCCCGTTGCTCTCAGCCACGCTTTGTCGCAGACCAAGTCCCACTGCAAAAAAAAAAAAAAAAAAAACAAACCACATGTGTTATTTTTCCGGAACGTTTACTTTGCAACTTACGACTATGAGAAAATTATCACAAAAAGTCTCACTGGCACGTAATGACTGAATAATCGTTATATTTCGTACCTCAGAAGTGGTTGTGCTCTTGTACACGCTTCTGTCGTACACGTACTGCTGACAACGGCTGATTCCACCGCCAACGATCGTGCCGTTCACGGAATCAGGTAGATCACGTTTCATACACTGGGACCAGTTTTTGAGTTCGGGATCCCACGGATAACTCACGTTTATTACATCCTGGCTCAGATGGAACGTCGCGTTTTCCGCGTTTTCGTGCGGAAGCAAACATCTGAGAGCAAAAATTACATCTCGATTTATCGTCTCGAATTTCGTCGTTAAACATCCATCCGTAAATAAATTAATTCGTCGCGATCACATACCTCATGTTCATTTTAGCGCCGAGGAACACGCCGGCTAGTTTGTGAAAGGCGCAAGATATCAGTGGAAGACAGAGCAGAAGGTAGACTCTGCGCTGGTAGTGACCGAACTCGCCCATGCGAAGGATAACATCGTCGTACGCCATTTTTTCGCGCGACTCTCCGTGTATTTTTTTTTTGTTAAAACCTCTTCAACAACTCGCGAGGGAGTTGTTTCAGCACCTCATCGAACAATATAATGTATCTTTGGAAATTGGCGCGCGCGTTTCGGCTCGCGATCGATCGATCCTAGCGATCCTAGTGTTCCGTCGAGATAATTCGTTTTTATCTCGTGTCACGAAAATCTCTTCATCGTGGCATACGTGGGAATTGCTGCAGGAAGGACGAACAAGTGCGACGTGATGTCGCACACAAACACGGTTTACGAAGACAATCCTTTTGAGATATTTCTAACAGGAATATTCATGGACGGTCGAAACGGTCCGTTTTAGGCTTTCGAAAACGTTTCCTTCAAAATCGGCAGAAGTGTGACAACTGGAAAAAGAAATTAATTGTGTGATACCAATTAGAGATTGTTAATTTAAAATCCAAACAAGATTTCAAATCATAATAATATCGACTTACTACTCGATGCCGATTAGTCGAAAAAATTCAATAAAAAAAAAAAAAAAAACAATATAAATATAAATAACAAGATACTATCGTGACAAAAATAAACTCAAATATTGAATGACAAGTCGCAACATATAACAGAAACATGTATACGCCATGTAATACTTTACGATCGCGCGTGTACGATGTAACGCGATAACGGTGTCAATGAAAGAAAGAAGTTTGACAAGTTATGAAGTTTGATATCGAACGCATCATCATGCGTTTATGCGTGTGGCGCTCATAATTGCGCGCGCATGTGTGTGTGTGTGTGGTGCGCGCACGCATATTAAACTGTGCTCAGAGTAAATAAATCCACGATCAAACGATCCGTATAACTCGTGATACAATTGATTACAATTGTTGGAAACAAGATACACACTGGAGAGAGGAACAGCGAGTTGTGTGTGTGAGAAAGGAAGCGGCAATTTTACACGAACGAAAAAATAAAATTCTCTCGCGAATTTGTTGACAGAGCGCAAAATTGATAACGATGGAACGACGGATCCGAAGCGGAGATCGAAGTCGAATCAATATGATTTAATTACTCGAGTAAAAAAACAAGAAAAAAATAAGAAGTACGTTGATATTTCGAGGTAAGAAAGTTCTTTAAAAATAGAAATAATTTTCAAAAACAAAAAGATAGGGAGGAGGCAATAACGAAATAATTTTTAGCGAACAATGCTCTGTGTGTGAGGCGAGGATTTTTAAAACACATCTAACAGTTGAATTATACGCAACAAGCACCGTTTACCGATTTAGCATAAAATTACAATATTGTGCACGGGTCACGCATACAAAATCGCGCCACACTATCGTTTACGTGGCCACATTATATACTTATCATATATATATATATATATATATAATATATATATATCTGATAACACACCGCTCACATTTGAACAATCGGATAGCGACTATATATATATATATGTACAGAGAGAGAGTCTATTATATACGGACCAGAATAGACGAACGAGTCGTTTGTCTCCGAACAAACCCGATTTCTCGAAATGTACACGCAAACCGGAATGGACGACGACGGAACAAGTCCCGGACTCGATCAACAATCCTGCACGCGCCGAAGACGGATGGAAACTGACCACATGTTTCTTTCAAGGAACGGTTTCAAGCCGGCGTAGCCGGCGTATGCGGCGCGATTTTCGATCCAGGCTCGGCTCAATTCGGCCGAAGTCGATTCGGCTCGACTCTCGATTCGGCCTGTCCCGAGGAATGGCTATGCGAGAATTTCAGCGCGTCGTCGCGCCACTTGAATAGTCGAGGAACGTTTTTTTTTCTCTCTTTTCTCACAAGCGCTTCCTTTCGTTTTCAGATAAAAAAAAAGGCGAATTCGGATTTTTTGTCAACTCGGAATCGGAACTCATTAGAATTCTGACGTGTTCGTTCGCCGAGCGTGAGAAACAAAGCGCGTTTCTCGCTTTTCCTGTTTATTTTATTTTTATTTTTATTTTTTTTCAAGTCGTTCTGACCGCGCGCGCGCTTTACAAGCTTCTTTTTTCCTTTCGCATTCATTACGCGTTTTATCGCATGCCACGCCGCCTTGTTGTACGTTGATGCGTTTCGCAGACATGCGTCTCCCCCTCTCCAAGCGTTCTGTCGCGTCTTCTTTTCGCGGCTAACAAGCGTGGATCAATCATCGGCAATTACAGGGTTCTTTGTACTCCGGGCCGTGCGGTTTTTCCGTGTCTAACGACCCAGGACGACGATTTCAAAACGCACATATCGGTCAACACCTTCGTACCGCACAATGTCTCATTTGGCGAGAGAGAGAAAAAGACTCGTCTTCTGGAGTTGTCTGTGCGCAAGGTTGACTTAACTCGGGTTGATATGAAGCGACGGGAACCTTTACGTCTTTGCGTTGCAACATTCCGTCTTTTCTTCACGTCCTTCACGAGTTTTTTTCCTTCCTTGAAATATTGTGTGCATTTTCTCCGCACGACCGACTCTTTCTCCCTCAGGAAATCCTCGTCCGCACGAGGAAAACCGGTCGATGATTTATGACGCGCGACAAAATGCGCGATAATCGCCAGCTGTCTGAAAACAGAAAGATTAGAAGCGGCTTTTCCTGATTTTTTTTTTGCGTTTATCAGCAAAGACAGATTGTTTAAACGCATACCTCGCGATTGTCTTCTTCGTCAGCTTCGTTCGAAACTCGTTTCCGTCCATTGCGTTCCTTCACGTTGCGACGCGTGTTAGTTTTAGTTAAAATATTTGTTTACATTTTTGCATGACGAGCTATTTTACCGATCGATCGATCGATCGATCGTAATTCGTGAACGAAGTTTCGAAGGAAAACCAAAACCAAATCCTGTTCGTTTCGATAATTAACCGTTCTAATCTCTTCTGCGTACCGAAGTTCGTTGCTTCGCTCTTAAAGCGGACCCCAATCAATCTTGACACACGCGAGAGATATCTCTCCCTTCTCGCCTAATAAAAATTCCGATGCGGATCACGCGAGGCCTCTTCTCTCTTACTCTCTCTCTCTCTCTCTCTTTCGAGAGAGAGATATCTTTCGCTTCCTTCGCGCGCGCATATATCAATGCTCTCCCATCTCTCTGTCCCTTATTTAGTTTTTTTGTTTTGTTTTCTTTTCTTTTTCGTCCAACTGGCCGTTTCATCTTGCGAATGAGGGAACGAAGCCCTCTCGCGCTGAAGAGATAAGCTGATTATTTTGCGAGCTACGAGAAATGATCGTTATAAAAGGAGGCGGCGCGTCTCGGTGCGGTGCCGGTCTCTTCACCATCGTCCAACACCACCATCGCCGCCGCTGCCGCCGCCGCCGCCGTCACCACCATCACCCACCACCATCGTGGGCCACCACCACGGCGCAATATCTCTCGTCGGCGGCCAAGAATGAACCCGAAGGCTATTTATAGTAGGGAGCGGCTTCTAGTTCCCTCCGCGTGAAAAATCGCAACTGGTTTCTTGCGAGTGCGAATGGAAGGAAGAGGGAAAGAAATGAATACCTGTGTGTGCGTGTGTGTGTGTGTGTGTACGTTTCAACAGAAACGTTTTAGCGCTGGCCGGCATTAGCGCGTCTCGGACATGATGTTGCCGGCAATCCAGTAATGGGTTGCCCCGCTGGAACGCGCGCCTTTTTTTGTTTTTTTGTTTTTCTTATTTCGCGATGCGCGCGATAAGTCTCGCAAACAAATTAAACGATCGGTAATGGGTGAAGCAAAACAAGTTGTTTTGTTTTTTTCGTTGAATATTGTTAATTAAATAACGATCATAATTATGTCAACACTCTCTCTCCGATATCGCCGTTTTTTTCACACGAGTCGCGTGATCTTTAATCTTCGAGTCGCGTGTGTCAAAGGAGAGAAGATTTTACACGAGACACACGTGAGAGAGCGTGTGAATTCGCAATTCTCGCGTTTATATTCGGCGCTTGAAAATGTCAGAAAAATGAACCGTTCAGCTGTTCGAATTGCTGGCAGAGAGCGCGGCTGCACTGCTTGTTCGCGCGCGCGCGCGCGCAGAAACGCGTCTTCGTTTGAAGAATTTCCGAACGACGCGTTTGCATGAAAAGAAAAATCTCACAAAAGATCGGTCGGGATAAATTTCACATTTTTCACACTCGCGCGGAAAGAAACTTCGATCGATCTTCGATCGGTTTAATGAAATAACGTCTGGGTTTCTTTTTCCGAGGGAACGTCTTCTTGCGCGCACTCTCCCTCGTGAAGGCGAATCCATAATTCGTCTTGGACAACACAAAGCTGCTCTTAGGCGGAGGCCTGTTCCTACGGACGCAAGGAAAGGGGAAGGTCGCGGATACACAGCGGACGGAGTTGTTGCTCTCTGAATGTTGTGCCGGGTCCGAACCGGGGAGCCAGAGCGGATCTCAGGATTGTCCCTCGAATAATATGTGTGTCTCTTCTTTCCAAAAGAAAAGACAACGCCGCTCGTGTCTCCGCGTCTCTCCACCGTTCATCTCTCCACCCGAGAGATTAATTTCGCGCATGAATTACGAAATATTCTATGACGAACACACGCAGAGCATGTTTGATCGTCGAAAATTGCGCTATTTTCGGCTTCAAGCGTGAGAATCAACGTGAGCTCTTTACCTGTGTGGCACACTTTAAGATCATCACTCAAATGTGTAAACGGAACATCGTACACCGCGATCCGCGAGATTGAAGAGTGATTCTTGAAGAATCTTCTCTTTCTCCATAACAGGGAAAGGATTGGGAAAAATATACGCGCGCGGGAGAAAAGAAGGAATTGACGTCCTTGCAAGGGCGCCACGCTGAGAGACCGACGTTCGTCTCTCCACCTTGCGTCTCCCACCCGTAATCACGCCACGAGGACAAGAAAGGGTTCGTCCCTGTTTTCAGAGCCTCCCAGCTTTTTTGTCCCATCCGAGCCGAACGCGCGTACTTGAGCGTACTTTAAGCGAAGAAAATTGTTATAGAGAGAGAGAGAGAGAGAAAGAGGATTTGCTACGCGCGCGAGGATAATGTTTCCACCAGTTTTTTTTCTTTCACAGATGCAATTTTATTCGAAGCCGCGAGATAAAACGCGAGAATTATGGCACACACGTGTATTGAATCCTCCTTTCACCTCGCCGCTCGTCAAGCTCGAAGTTTCCGAGAATTTTATCAATGACCGTCTTCAGAGACAAGATTTTTTTTTTCACGTCTATAAAATGCGTACGTACGTACGTAAAAAAAACTGGTTTCTTATTAAGGCCGTAAGCGAGAATACGCTAATTTGCAAACAAATGATCCGTCGTACATTCCGCGGCGCCGTCGCGATGCGTGCGCGTCGCGATTCTCCATAAAACGCCGCGCGCGTTCTTACGTAAGAAATACAATCCATCATCGCGATGTGTGTATGTGAGGGTTTTTGTACGGTGAGGAAATACCGCGTGCATGCGCGAGAACGCGCATATCTTTGCAAATAATTACGTTACCAACATCGCAACTCATGCATATTGGCACATACGTCGCTCGTTATTGCATCCGAAACTCGCGTCGCTATTTTACAAAACTTTGTTATTCATATTTTTGTCGCTCGGTATTTTAGCGCGGACGGTATAATGAAAATTCGCGCAAAGACACAGCGCGAATTGAAAATCATTTTAGCGCCAAAGCCGGAAGATACAAACGCGCACAAGCAACGCGCGCGTTAAATCTTCGTTCGTGAATATTTTTGTTGACATACACGGGATCGAGTCAATTTGCATTTTTCCTGAACGAGCAGCAATAATAAGCAGTTTTGTCGCTTGAGCGAAGTAAAAAATTCGAGGAACTGAATTGTCGAAGTAACCCGATAACATACAAAGCAATTATCGCGAAAGCTAATTGCGCACGCAAATTTAATTACGCGTGCAAATTAACATTTACGCGCGTGCGAAAATTTTCTCTTTTTATTTTTAAACAACTCGATCGAGTAAGAACGACAATTGTCAATTAAAAAAAAAAGAAAAAAACAAAAATGCTCTCGCCGATACGAGCGAATCAATAACAACAATCGAACGATGATGTGAGTAACGTCAGCAGCGGCGAGGAGCGGAGGAAATGCAGTTGTCGGAAGCGCGCTACGCTCTACAGCAAGGCTCTCCCATTTAACCTCCTCAGAAAATGATGGTGATGTAATTACCCGTGTATGCGATGTGCGCCCGCAAGTCCCGCTGGCTATTTACGAGATGCATGTGCGATTATTCTTAACCGGTTGTCAACGAACGTCAACTTCGACCGATAAACCATCACCGCGCGATGTGCCGGCCGGCCGCCGATGGTTGTCGCTTTTCGAACGGTACTGCCGATCGATAATAACCTTCGCCGATGGAAAGGCGCCGCGACGACACGCACTTTGCACACCCAACAACGACGTCGATCGACGCACGCTCGACCAACCACCGCCATCGAAACACACGGTTATATTTTAGGGGGAAACGCCAGTGATTACCAACGCATATTGACGAGGAACACGTGTGCCAAGTGTGTATGGTGTTACATACGAGAGGGGACGAGCGTGACGCGGAGCACGCGATTTCCGGAGCCCACGTCGGCAGCGGAAAACTGTGACCGTCCGCCCGGGCGGTGGGGTCGGAGGGAAAGAGAGTCCGACGCCGGCGCCGAAGCCGCGGCGTCGTCGCGCTGTCGCCATCGGGTGGTAAGAGATCTCCTATCCGTCCGTGAAAGAGTTATCGATGAGAATTTCTTTTCGACCCCTTTCTTTTTCCAACTCTCTTATCTCTCGGCGAATGCTTCGATGAATTAAAATTTATCTCCAATCTCCTGATGCACACACATACACATCCGGATGTATCTCGATGCAGATAATAATTCCGTTTCTCTCGACGCGCGGAATCCCTCGCATTCCTCGCGCGTATCCCAATTTGCTCAAGTGCGATATGTGTGTGTGTGTGTGTGTGTGATATTGGGTGCTTCACCTGATGACACATACAATAATTCTCACACAATACGTTATCTATATAAATATCGTAATTATTTATAAACAACGTTATTGTTCGCGAAATGGATATCCGCGTTATCACACGAGACTTTTCATCGCGCACGTGCCAATTGATAAGGAAACTTTAGAGGCGCGCTTCAATTTGTGTCGCGACGTACACACACACACACACGTACGCGGGGATACGAAATGAAATAAAGATATGCGTAACTGCTGTGTGCGAAAACTAAGTATAGTTAGTTATGTGTTCCTTGTGTGTTATCGCAACACGACTTCAAGTTGTGTAACTAATGACCCGGTGAAAGATTTCCAGCCCGACAATTGGACGCGAGATATAACTTTTAACTAGCGAGTTATATCGGGCCAAGTATTTATCAATATAATTGCGCTGTTGCATGTGTTTGTATGTGTGTGTGCAACGCGCGTCGCGCTATCGACGCAAACGACATGTGTGTGCAATAATAAACGGTGAAAAAAATGAACGTAATGAGTCGCTCGACTTGAAATGTGCAACACACAGATTTATGTAACACGCCTGATCCTGCGCACACAAACGATTCAATATCCGATTGGAAGGACCCACCGGGAGAAAAACAAAAATTTCTATTCGTCCGTTGATTTTTATATCAATGACGTAATTTAATAAAAAAAAAAAAAAAAAAAATCTTTCATCGTAGAGAAATAGAAAGCTGTTGTTTTGCCAATCAAAAAGAATCACAAAACAAAAGAGGACAATAGGTAAAAAAAAAAAAAAAAACGAACAAAAAAACCTCTGATAGATCTTTGAAGAATCGTCTCTCGAAAGTCGATCCCGGAGATATCGCTCCGGAATAAACGATGCGACCAACTACGCAGTCTATTTACAAGCGCGAGTTACTATTGTCGGTAATTTGCCGTTGTGCTGCACAGACCGACGAGGAGGAGGTAGGTACCTGTATGTAGTGACGAGCGCACACGCACAAGGGCGCAATTGTCCAAGGAAGCGCGCGCCGTGATTGATATCCCACTTCAATTAGAATTGTTGGACACGTCCCCCGTTCCTTTTCGCTCGAGTTTTCTACATTCTGAAAGAAATATATCGATGAGAAAAAAAAAGGAAAAAATAAAACACGCGCGCACTCTCGGAAACTCTCCGGGTGTCCGCGAACTTTATCGCATATTCGACTTGTATGTATATTAGATCTCCTCTCGCCTCGTTCCCGACCTTCGTCGCACCGCAACGTTCCTCCGCGCTAAAATATCCTTCGAGTTTTGCGCAACAAACGCGCACTCGTGTATCGCACGTATGTACATAAAAAAAAAAAAAAAAAAAAACTCGGCACTTTTCTTCTCAGATTCTTCGCCGATCAAACATGTCGATACGAAACGAAGAACATAGAACGCGACGGGAAGTAAGAGGCGCGAAAAAGTGGGTAACGGGGTTGAGCAGCGAGCGACGGGGGTGTCATTGTGTTCGAAAATGACGCGCGCTGTGCGCGCCGAAAGAGACTTTTCCGCGAAAACAGACTCCGACGATCTCCGCGTCGATTCGTTCGCGCGGTCTCAATAACTGTCGCGATGCGATAACGTAACTTTGCTGCTCTCGTACGAGCATATTATATATATATATATATACCTATATGCAAGCGTGGAATAAATCGCCAAGGACGCGTGCCCCATGGGCACTTGCAATTTGGTACAATTCGTCACCATTACGTGCCCGCCATTTCGTCTCGTCCAGGTCGTCCGAGAGCTCTGGCTTTGCCGATTTCTCGGTGCGGCATATGTACGCACGTACAATCGCTCATTGCACGCGTCTTTGTCCGTGCGAGATACTCACAAATGTTATTCTGCGAAATAACAATATTTTAATTTGGTACAAGAGAGAAAGAGAGAGAGAGAGAGAGAGAGAGACCTAGAGAGAGAGAGAGGAAAGATTTTTGTTACACAAAGCGAATTATCAATTGATATAATTTATCTGTTGCGGCTCTCCGATATACTTAATCGTCACAATTTGCGAACTCCAATCGTCTCCTCCCCGACGCGAGACATTTGATCTCCTATCCTGTCGCGGATTGTGTGCATGTCCGTCAGTTCGGTTTTAATCATCGGGGGAGGGTTGGGACAAAGTGGTTCTCTTGAGAATTTTCCGTTGTTCGAGGTCGAAACTTTTCGAGGAATCAATATGATCTTCGTCGAGAATCACAGAATCGGTTCTCGCAGGCGGGATATCGATTCTCGCCGAAGAGTGCCGACGGCGGCCGAGGCTGTGAAAGTGACGTACGCGAGTAGTGCATGGTAGTGAACGAGAGCGGTGACGAGCTGGCGAGCTGTTAGTGGTCAGTGTGATGGTCATTGTAGACGTAAACTCGATTTAGGCCGACTTGACGTGTCTTCAAGTAGTCGATTTGACGTAGCGCGTTCCGCTTTTTTCGCCCGAACGATTTTGCAATTCTTCCGCCTTTGCTATCTCGAGAAAGAAAGAGAGAGAGAGAGAGAGAGAGAGAAAAGGAGACCCGTTACCACAGGACCCCCGTTCCCGTTTCGTTGACGCTACGATTGACAGTTAACCGAACCGACCAGACACCCAGGTAGACGATAGGCGAATTAGAAACGACACACAGACGACGACGAGGTCGTGGACGTGGATGTGGGACGTGAAGCGATAGACGAAGTGGGCGGTATCGATGGTGGTTTGTGATTAGGGAAGACGTGTGTCACGCATGAATGTCACCGCGATTTATCGAGCAAGCGTCGTCTATACGCATACTGTACGTTTTTTCCTATCGCGAAAAAAAAAAAACACACGTCTTCTCGTCACGTTCTTCGCTCGAGAGAGTTTTGCGCGAATTTCGCAAATTTTTCGATCGAGTCGTTTTTTTTTGTCGCGCGCCGCGAGCTATGTGTGTTAAGTTTCCGGCGGAATCGCGGAACGCGTTGCGCGATCGATTTGTATATAACCAACCCACCCTCATTTTTCAACGATCTCTCCACAGGTAAATCTCGTCATAGCCGCGTCGAAAGAACGAGGATCGATTATTGTGCGTGATCTAACCTAACCTCGGAGGCGTAAACTCGCCGCTGCGACTCCGCCACCGCCGAGGAATTCCATCGTGACGTTCTTCAAACATTGCCTTGACAAACACGCGATTCGTTCGAGATGGTCACCCCGCAGACTCCAGGTGGATCTTCATTGTTCGTCGGTTTTTTTTTTTTATTTTTTTTTTTTTTTTTCAGCGAAATTTGCGCGTCTCTGTCATTGACAGACCGCATTTGTTTTTAATGTTATCTGTCGTACGTTTTTATCATCTTGATATCTTATCCCTTTGAAATCAGTTTATCTTTGTTGGTAAGATTTTTGCGGCAACATATCTTCCAGAGAGATTGACACTTCATTGTTTATTTCTTGCAAAAAGCAAGAATAGTACAGCTATGTAAGCTGGTGCGAGACAACTGCTGTTACAAATATTGTATCGTCTTTAAGCAGGTATGGATCCCTGGGTTATTCAGCCCAGAGAAAGAATAAGATATCAGGAACAATTTGATTCCTTGAAGCCCATCAATGGGATAGTCACCGGTGAACAGGTTAAAGGATTTCTCCTAAGATCACAACTTCAGCCTCCTGTTCTCGGACAGATATGGTAAAGATGTTTGAACAATATTTGACATAAGAAATAACTGATCTAAACTGCACATTGATTGATTTTCTGATTCTTTATGTGTTTACAGGTCATTGTCAGATACAGATGCGGACGGAAAGATGGATATAAATGAGTTTAGTATCGCCTGCAAGTTAATCAATTTAAAGTTACGCGGTTTTGAAATTCCCAAAGTGCTACCACCTGTTCTTGTACAAAGCTTGAAGTCCTTCTCAGCAGGTAAATTATATCATATTTATGTGTGCACACACAGTGTGAGATTACACTGGGAGATAATTTTTTTTTTTTTTAGGTGATCCTGGTCTTGGTGGATTAGCAAATGGTTCAACCGGTCCTTCACCAAATAACATTGGCTCTCTAGTAAATTTAAGTGGACATCAACAAATGATATCTCAACCTGTAGCAAGTGTAGTATCTACAGTCGGAAGTACATCGCAGCCCCTTATAGGTAATAATATTGTTTTATGTCTGAAATTGTTTTTTGTGTTACTCACATAAGTAGAGATATTGAATTATCAAACTGCGTTCGAGGAGCGTGCTATTAGGAGAACGCCAGTGCGTCATTCTATCTTTGTTTTATATCTAATGATAAAGATAGACTGAATAGCGCAGGTAGAGCGCGCTGCCTTAAAAGTATTAAAAAAAAAAAAAAAAAAAAAAAAAGAATCTCATAAAGCTTCTGTCGCACAAGCACTTAGAAGTACACTGTTTCTCAAAATATTCCTTCCTCATTAGATTCAGCTAGATGTATACCAAAACATGTCTCATTGCAAACAAAATGAATAATTTCAATCATTTTCGTAAATTAAATTGGACCTACGTTCTTATTGTTGATGTTACTATTTTTATATACAACAAACATATCAATTACCAAACATAATTTACTCGTACTGTGTCATATATACTTGTGTGTTACTCATGATGCATCATACTACACAGCATTACAACAAAATAGACAGATTGTGGCTCCAAGTACACATGCCACAACTCATACACCACCGTCTAAACCACCCGCCCGACCCGCGCCACCTTCTGTGGGTATGTTGATTGTGTACTGAATGTTTGTGTGGATCAATTTATTTTTTTTTTTTTAACTTGACGCAAGCTTTTATTCGATAGCTTAACAAAGCGAGTTCTGAATTGGGACTTAATTTTTTTGGTTGTTTGTTAGTGTGTGTATGATACAATTTTGTATTCTTGTTGTGTGTTGTTTCTGCTGCGCTTGAAATATCCTACACAGTTTTAGAATACTTTTACAATTTGTTAGTAATTGAACACTCTTGTGTGAGATAATTATGTTTCTTCTAATATACAAAGCAAGATAAGCAAGCTCATAATTTTTTTTGAAAAAAGAAATAAAGATGATGATTATTTATAGGTTCCATGATATTCGTAAATCAAAATCATGACATTTTTTGTATAAAAAAAATTAAAATTTTGTTTGCTGATATAATGCTACTTTACTATTTATATATACTTTGTATATTTTATATTTTAAATTGTTTTATATATTTCATCATTTATATATTCTTTTTTATGAAAGTATTTTGTACATTTTCTCATTTTTTTAATAATAATACACGTGTTGTTAATAATACGCTTTACACTTTACGCGGCACAAAAAAGGAATTGCACCTCCTATCAGTACTACAACTGGTGGTCCCCCACCGCAAAGACCCGCACCGCCAGCAAATATTGGTATGTTCTAACAGACAGACAAATTCGCGCATATATTTCTGTATGCGGAAATTAAAAATCCGATTTTAAATATTATCACATCACAAAACCATTAATGCGTGTAATCATGTAAAATAAAAAAAAAATTAAATTTAAAGAGAGCCGCAAGATAAATAATAAATTAGTGTATTTACTTTAAATTATCTTAGGAAGTAATTTTACATCTACAACAAGTGGTCAGCCACCAAAACCAGCACCACCTTCATTTCCAAATAGTCCTGTAGGAATTTCACCAATGAAAGTTCCTGGTCCTGTTGTTGGTGCACCAGTCGTTCCTTCAGTTCCGTCTATACCTGCTTCTGGCATAGGTAAGAAATTAGAACCAATTTTGTCGAAAAAATCGTTACTCTGTGCTGTGGATTTGTTTCTTTGTAATATCAATGCAAAAAAAAACTGACTTTGTAAATAATTTTATTGATGGAATTAACATTTTCAGTAGGTGGTATTCCACCAGTTGCGCCGGTAGCACCAGTAGCATCAATTGTTCCGTTAAACACAAATCCTGTGCCGATGGCTGCCTTTAATATGCCACAACCATTGCCGACACAGCCATTAGGAATGGTCAGTGCGGGTATGGTCGCTCCGATACCCGGCATTCCTAGTATGATACCATCTGGTATCGGATCGATAAATACTGGTAAAATTATAACAAAACACAACATCCGTGAATATATCCAAAGCAATTGACTTGTTACGATGTTAATTTTAAATTTTTAATCTCTTTAGGCACTGGAGTAGCTTCTTCTGTTGCGTTACCATTAGTATCTTCGACAACTGCAAACGGCACGCTGGTTAATGGCGCCATTACACAAACGCCAGTGTCTACGAACACACCTTTGAGCACAACAGCTCGTCCACCAAGTATAGACAGAGTAGGCTCCGTGGATTCGCAGCACAGCCAACATTCTGTTGGTTCGCCGCAAGAATGGGCAGTGCCGCATCAGACGAAGTTAAAGTATACTCAGTTATTTAATACTTGGGACAGAACGAGATCTGGTTTTCTATCCGGACCACAAGCGAGAAACATCATGGTGCAGTCACAGTTGCCGCAAGCTGTGCTAGCTCAAATATGGTAAATACGAACAGATAAAAATTTTCTTTTATTATTGTAGAATACAAGAATACACATATCTAACTGTGTGTCGTAACAGGGCTCTAGCCGATATGGATTTGGACGGACGCTTAGGTTCGGAGGAATTTGTTCTCGCGATGCATCTCTGTGACATTGCTAAACTCGGCGAGAAAATACCTACGACGCTTCCACTGGAACTCATTCCACCGTCGTTTAGACGGCAACGTCAGAGCAGTCTGACGTTGTCTCAAAACGCAACGGAAAATATCGATCCACTGGCGGGCATGCCACAGGTACGTACGCGGCTAATATAAGAATTTTATTTTTTGTGCAAAAAGAAATAGAAAAAAAAAAGCACATCTTTTTACAGACTTCATTTGAAGATAAACGTAAAGAGAACTTCGAGAAAGGTCAAGCGGAATTGGAGCGTAGGCGTAAAGCGTTATTAGAGATTCAGAGAAAAGAACAAGAAGAGCGAGAGCGCAAAGAGAGAGAAGAAGCTGAGAAACAAGAGAAAATAAGGTATCACAAGTGAACTCAATTGGTGACTCAATTTATTAGACTTAGTGACAGAAGATGACGATATTGTGATTCCTTTTGTGAGACAGACTGGAACAGGAGAGGCGTAGACAAGCGGAAATCGAGAAGCAAATGCAGAGACAAAAGGAAATCGAACAGGAGAAAGAAGAGCAGCGGAAACGCGCGCAAGAGCAAAAAGAAGCGGCACGCAAGTAAATTTAACGCCGTTATTAATGATAAGATCTACATGTGTACAGATTTCTTGGGAACAAATGTTTTTCTTATGATACTTAGAGAAATGGAGAGACAACGACAATTAGAATGGGAACGTCAGAAGTCGCAAGAATTGCAGGCGCAGAGGCAAAAGGAGCAAGACGTTCTTCTCAAGTTGAAAGCTAAGAATCAGACACTAACCATTGAACTCGGAACACTTGTAAGTAGTAACAACTAAGATAATATTAAAGATTTAATTGATCAATTCTTCTTGTAACGGTTCTCTCTTCTCTCAATTTTCAGAATGAAAAAGTGAAAGAATTGTCACAAAAGATTTGCGATACTCGGGTAGGAGTGTCGGGCGTCAAGACCACTATCGACGGCATGAGGTCAACGAGAGACCAGCAATTGCAAGAAATGTCCGCGCTGAAAAATAAACTACGGGAACAAAATCAGAGATTGCTGGCGCTGAGTCAAGAGAAAGCGCGTATCGAGGCGAGAAATAAGATCAACGCGGTCCAAGATGCCGCTGGACAAGAGGCTATCAAGATGGCTTTTGACAATAAACAAATTACTCTTAAGCAACTAAAAGACAAAATTGCAGATTTACAACAGCAGGTACGCTGATATTGGGTTTTTGTATCTATACAAAGTCTAGTCACTGCGACATTGACGTAATTTCGTTTTTCGAAATGTAATTTTTTTTTGTTCGACAGATCGATGCGAAAATGTCCGATATCGAGAACAATAATTCTCAACTCGAAGAAATTAAGACGCAAATAAAGAATCTGGTAACGGACTGCAAGCAGCTTTATGTTACGTTCGATGAAAAGAAGAAGCAGGTGCTCGAACTGCGAGCGAACAGCGGAAACGTCTCGGCTGCCGATTTCGCCACATCCGCGTGGGGCGATAACGCTTGGGACAACGCGCCCTCTGTACCCAGCGACACAGCTTGGCCCGTCGATGATACCAGTGTGACGAACGAGGAGGAGGTTGTTCCGGGTGTTCGTAAATACCGAGCTCTTTACGAATTCGTGGCTCGGAATCAGGACGAGATATCATTTCAACCTGGTGACATTATATTGGTGCGTATAATAATATGCGATAAGATCTCGTTACAGTTGAGAGAATTGTTCAAATATACATCATGTGTCTGTTATGATATCACATTAAAGGTGCCACCAGTGCAAAACGCCGAGCCGGGCTGGATGGCGGGCGAAATTCGGGGCCACACCGGTTGGTTTCCCGAATCTTACGTCGAGCCAGTGGATACTGGCACAGCCTTAGACAACGAACGCGCTTTCATACAGCAGGACAGCGTAGAGAAACGAACATTAGAGTCAGTATTTTCATTCATATCGATATTTGCAATACGTAGAGATTGTTTTCGCGAATAAAATATTGAAAAATTTTTAATATCGCGCAGGGGAATAGCGGAAGTTCCCGAGAACGTATCCGATGCGGGATCGTTAGGAGGAGAACCTCCCGTAGTGGAAGCTATTATACCAACTTTAGGATTAGGCACATCTTGCGACGTGCAAGCCACCGCTTTGTTTCCATATCGACCTACTATGGAGCAACATCTTTCCTTCGAAAAAGGGGAGACTATTTATGTTTCGGAGCAGCAGGTTAGTGACGCGAATAAAATCATTCTGCGTCGATTAAAGGAGATCAGCGCGTACATTTTACAAAACGTCAATCATCTTTTTTTTTTTTTAGACTGACTGGTGGTACGGCTCGACCAGTAGTGGCAGTAAGGGTTGGTTCCCCAGGTCGTACGTGAAAGAGATAGCTGCAAACAGTACGGATGTTGCAGATGACGGTCTTAATGAATATTATATCGCGCTTTATCGATACGAGTCTACCGAATCCGGCGATCTCAACTTCAATCAAGGAGAAGTTATGTTAGTTACGAAGAAGGATGGAGATTGGTGGACTGGTTGTATAGGGGACAGGACTGGAATCTTCCCATCTAATTACGTAGAGAAATATGATGCCGCTACTGAGGTATAATTAAATAATCTTCTTTTCGATCTGTTCTTACAGTGTTGAAGAGGTTGACATTAACTACTTAATTAGATTTGATAAGATTGTTATAACTTACCCTCTTTCCGAGAGTTCCTAATAGGAGTTTGTTGTGATACTGTGATTAGGGTGCGCCTTTGTCTACTAACGTTAACGAATCTAGTTCCGCTGTTGCCGAAACTGTTGCGGAAACGACAAGTGCGCCAGAGACCGTAGAAACAAAAGTGCGTAATCGTTTATTTGCATATCATTTTGTATTTGCTGTACTAATCTTTGGACAACGCGATTGAAATAATGAATCTGGAGTGACGTAGAGTGTGCGTGTATTTGTAGCCGGAGAAAACGGCCGAACAGCTGGAAGATGAGAGACAAGCCGCTGAGGATAGAGCGGAATTACCAGACTTCGCTGCTATGGCAGCTCAGCAGGTATGAGGGTTTATAATATTAATCGTCTTTATTTTTTTCATATCTCACAACTGTTTGGCTATTATAAGAGTACATAATTGTTCAATGCTTCTTTTATGCTACCGACATCCCGATATAACGCAGTATCACAAGGTACTTGATTTTTATATTACACACTAATTATCAATAACTTGTTTATAACTTAATGGAAGTTTTTATAAATATATATTTTGCGAAATATAAATTTTAAAACAATTTTTTTTCTCTTTTTCTTTCTCAGCGAGGAAGGAAACCAGAAATCGTTCAAGTTATCGCGCCTTATCAGGCAACTAGTGCGGAACAATTAGATCTGCAAAGAGGACAATTAATCATGATTCGCAAAAAGACCGACAGCGGATGGTGGGAAGGAGAGCTTCAGGTATTTAAAAATATAACCTCTCTTGTCGTAAACAACAATAATGATAAAATATTGTTTACTTTAGGCACGCGGTAAAAAGAGACAGATCGGTTGGTTCCCAGCCACTTACGTTAAACCTTTAACCAGTAGTAGTAACAGAAGTACACCCGTTTCTCACGGATATCAGGACTCTCCGACGGATCCGAATGTCGGTAAGCAAACTTCACAATTGAAAACACATGCATAATTGTGACCGAGCTGACGAGTTCTCATACGAAACAAACGTATGGTGTGCCATACATGTTCTTTTCCGTTTGTGTAGAACGCGTTATGGCTTTGTATCCCTATCAAGCACAAAACGAAGACGAATTAAGCTTTGAAAAAGGTGATGTCATAATAGTACTTTCTAAGGAAGAAGCTTCGTGGTGGAGAGGCGAATTGAATGGCGTATCCGGCGTCTTCCCAAGCAACTACGCATCACCCATGTGTAAGTATTCTTTTCGTACGTGATTCACAAAGTCGATTCCCGATAACTGTTCCTATGTTCTTGAGTTGAAAAAAAAAAGTTTTAACGATTGTGTGGAGCATATGATATATATATATATAAAAATACTTATATAATTTTTATTTTGAGTTTTTATGCATAATAATTATGCACACGCGTGTAAAACGACAAGATAATTTTGAGCAACAAATAGTGAGAAACGAAATAAAAGTTTCTATATATTGAAAACGTGAAAATATGTACAATTTCTCTGGTCACGGATAGGCGGACGTTCGTCAGGTATAACACAATTAATACAATTGTTTATAATATCTCATTGTCATCAGAGTTTCGTCATCAGTATTATTAGCTTCGTCATCATCACCATCACCACCATCATCATTATCGTCATCTTTATGTTATATATGTTATATTTTATTTGTATTATATTATTATTCTGTTAATTTAATATATTTTATACATTTCTCTCCGCCTTTATTTATCTCACCAATTATTTAATAACTCGTAAACTAAATAAAGGTGGAGTATGTCTCGTTGTTACGTATAATTACTGTAACATGATATTGTCATAGGCACACAGTTCGTAGCACATGAATTTATTTAGACACCACGTCAACAAGTTTTTTTACATAAACTAAATGTAGTTTACATGTCAGAGAATATATTTTTTCACCAGTTACAAATCTCGTCTAAGTTAATGACATCATTGAAATGTTTTTTTAAATGTAAGTATTCTCTCTCTTTTTTTTTATTTTTTTTTTTATTTTTTTTTTTATTTTTTTTTTTATTTGTAAGGCGATCGCGTTCTCACAAGTTTGAGAACTAACCGTCGGTGCGAGGAAGTGTGGCATGTTTTTTGGTTGTCATCAATCAAAGCGCGCTTATTACCATTAGCAACAACAATTTAAATTTTACACAGCATTGTGTATGGCTTGGTTACCAGTTGTCCATATTCACAAAGTGTAAAAATCGCGCTTACACATTTGCTGCCTGCGATTTACATTAGAGAAACTATAATAAAAGAACGATAAAATTCTCGATTTTATAAAACAGCCTGCCTGTCTGCCTTGCATGTCTGCCCATCCGTTCGTGCGTCCGTCTCTCCGTCAGAGGTAGCCGTTTTCTTGATGCAACAATTAACAAAAGAGCCAACACAGTTAACAACTTGCCGCAATTGATTGTATTACGTAGATGTGATTTTATTATCTAACAATATATAATGTGTTTTCAATAACACGTAAATTTATATGATAAAAATTTTGTGTTATATGATTACAATTTTAATGATTATCTTTTACGTTATTTCTATATTTATTTTTATGTTATTTATGTTAATTATTATATTTAATTGGTTATTTTTTTACACAATCTTGAAAGGCAATACAAATTTTCATTTGGTTTATTGTTTATGCTCTTCTCAAATATTTTATTTATATCTTTTTCATTTCAAAAATAATTGTTTGAATCAACAATTGTACATACACACACAGAATTCTTCGAAGAGACAGCTGCCTCTATTGTTTCTATTTGTTAGTCAGTAATTTGCGCATATATATTCTTATAAATCTCCACTATTAATTATTATCTTTCGCTTTTGCTTAACACGCAGCATAAAGGGTAGCCGAGCAGCAGTACAGCATTGTTGGTTAAAATTAAAGCACCTGAAGTGTAATAAGAACAATAGCAGCCTTCCCTACATTCAGCACGGCGTGCTACAACAACAGAAGTCTAAACGTTGGAGAGACACTGTGTATAAAAAAATTAAAACAAAAAAAAAAAAAAAAGAAAAACCAAAGTGAGAGTTGGGGTAGGGAAAAAAATAGGGAGAAACAAAACAAGAAACGAAGAATGTGGTGAAAAGGGAATTAGATTACGAGCAGGGCGAAAGACTCAGGGTTGGTGTTCTTCGTCTATATATATATATATATACATATATATGTATATAATATTTATATATAATATATATATATATGTATATATATATATATGTATATATAAATATTATATACATAGCCTCTCTACACCGATATATCATACAAGCCTTTCCCTTTGGTGCGCGGGATTGCACTCATTCCTTCATTAATGTTGTCATTCAGATTGTTATCACCGAGCCACGACATTACTATAGCCTTTAACTGTTTTACACTTTCAAAACGATTCTCATGCAGATACTATGTGTTTGTTGCATATAGAAAAAAGAAACAACGCGCGCGCATATATCAAGTTCGATCGTTGAGTCATTTCATTAGTGTTAACGACCACCCGAGATATATCTGCACCAACACCAAAGGTCTACCTCAGTTCTCTATCTATGCTGACGTACAATTATAAGAGAAACAATAATATTAAATTCTAGCTTATTCTCAACGTTAGAAATATACATATATACAACATTACGTCATGGTATGAAAATGTCACATTGTTACTTAATATTTAAGTCGGTCTTTAAGTTTAAGTTCACGTGTTGAATGCGCAAACCGCATTCTGTGTGCGAATGTCAAGATTCAGGTGCGAATTTAACGTATTCAGCTTGGATTACGGTCTTGCATAAAAAACCAAAAAAGAAAAAAAAACAAAAAAGAGAATTATTCATATACAAGTATCTCAACTTTTCGGAAATCCTTTTTAACTATCAAAAAGTAAAACAAAAAAAAAACAAAAACAAAACAAAACACGCTCTTAAAATTGCTTTCTTCTCTTTTGCTTCCGAACTTTTTGGTGGTCGAGCGAACTTTATTAACAAACGATTTTCAATCGTTTGATAGAAATTACAAATCGCTATTTCCTGTGTTTGATCGCTATTTCTTTCATCTATGGTGTAATGTTTGCATTGATCGCATTTGCGTAAAAAAAAAAAAAAAAACCTGTTTAGTATAATTAGACAAGCTACGATTTTGCGTTAGGTTCCTTTTTTCATTTTTGTTAAATGCGCGTTACAAACAGGCCGTTAAAGATCACGATTGTCTCACGCTGAGGCCTAAGGGATGTGCGTTCGATTGATATGCGTGACGATCTCACGATTGAGGAAAGATTATTCAGTGTTGTAATCGAAAGCGATATAAGAGGAGAAGGAGCTCAAACATTTGTACAATTTTAATTTATTGCGATTTACACGTTTTAATTTTATTTTCGCGTTTTATATATACAATCTTATTGAACGTCTAGCAAAGTTAGCTCGGAACATGATAGTTGCATAAAAATAGTTCATTTATCTGCGTGGTGAACAGAATTTATAATTTTAATTTATTATTTAGAGAATTTCTCATTGTGTGTACAAGTTCCTGTGTAACGTGTAATTGTTTGTTTGTTTGTTTGTTTGTTTTTTTGTTACTTTTCTCAAAGTTTTTATCTCGCGTGAGAGAGATGTAACAAAGCGTCGCTGTAGATAATAGCAATTAAGGATGCGCTCCTTCTCTCTTTCTCTTCATAGCCTTTTACGATAGCGCCTAAATAAAAAATGAACACTCGTACGCGAACAATAATACCGAGGATCACTAAGAGTAAACTAAGGACAAACGATAGAGTATGTATATCTCATTCGTGTACTTTATTGATAATCACAACGTTATGTCGATGTAAATTAGGTTTTCCATCCAGAGAATTGCATTCCTATATATATATATACATATATACATATATATATATATACACACACATGTACATATATATATATATATACATATATATATACATATGTATATATATATACACATATGTATATGTATTCGACGACTGACTGTGTGTAAAACTTTTGTTTCCTGGATTGTAATCGGACAGTCAGCGTGTTCTTGTTCACGTGTATAATGTATTGTATTGTATTTAGCTCGTTAAATACACAGCGCTTCGTTATGAGAAAATTTATTATACCGAAAGATATATTCAGAGATTATATATACATATATATATTCAAACTGTTTATTGTTTCCAGAAATCATCCTTGAAAAGAAAAAAAAAGAAAAAATACCCACACATTAGATCCATGTTTTATGTGAATTTTGGCGATGTAACACAGCAGAGCAGTTACGAAGCTTCGTGAAATCACATCAACGTCGACGAGAGCGCGTTTTCAGCAAGCGGCGCGGTTTCTTTCGGAAAAACTTCTTCGGAAAATTCCGATTGTTT
>NW_018020608.1:826629-907358 GCF_002006095.1 Pseudomyrmex gracilis
AAAAAAAAAAAAAAAAAAAAAAAACAACGCAAAGCGCACAACATATCTACTCATTGCTATGCAACTTTTACGCATTCTATGTAATCCTCCATGACAGATAGAGACGAGAGAGAGAAAAAAAAAGAGATACGTCACAGTGGCAATAATCTTGTGTGCTTAAACAATATTAGGTATTCCAGACACCAGTTCCAGCATAACGTATTAATCGAAATACTGTCTAAAGCAAGTTGTGCAAACTGGTTATCCTTAGTCCATCGTAGTCGATGTAGTGGCGTTATACTTCTAAGATTGTTACTATTTGCAAGTTGTTTGTTTATTCTTAAATAAAATATCGAGTATCTCATTGGAAGTATCGTATTATAGGGTGCGAAACAACGTAAAACGTTTTTTGGCGCGTAGTGAAGAATGTTGTAAGAGAGAGAGAGTGATGAAAAACAAAAAAAAAACAATTCTGTGTGACCATTATGGAAAAATCTTGTTCACACTTTATATACATATATATATATGTATATATATATATATGTATATATATAGAAGAATTATATTATATTGTGTTTCAATGCATATATGATATATATGTACGCCGATGTTCTTATACATATGTAAACGTATTCATATTCATATACGGATACGTTCGCATTCTCACCGCTGATCGAAATAAAATATCTGTCTGTTGTAAAAATTACTCTTGCTATCGTGTTCATGCTTCGTTCACTCGATTGCTCATTAACAGCAACGAGCTCGTTTACATTTTGTTTTCGGCGCATGTTTTCTCCTTTTTTTTTTTTTTTGTCTCGAAATAACTTCCTTTTCGCGATGTGAAAGAATATTGTCAATTGTTTCATTTCAGAGAAAACATCTGATCTGAAAGAAGATTCGACTGAAATCTCATGCTTTTAGCAGCACAGTTTCATTAAAACGCTATTAAAAAATAAAAAATAAAAAATAAAAAATAAAAAATTGAACGCTTTTTCTCTTACTACGGAGTGGAAAAGTCAAGTCCCAAAATACTAGATAATACAAGTTCAAAAATTTAACTCTCGCGGAGGGAAAAATTTTTTTGTATATATTTTATGTGTAGCAAGTGAATCGATGATCGATACAATGATGAGTCTCAGTCCCAAGGAAAAAAAACGCCAGGAACATATCAAAGAGCTAATTGTGACTGAACAAGCCTATATAGAAGACATGAGACTAGTCCATGAGGTATTTTCTTTTCTTTTGTTCCTTTTTTTTTTTTTTAACGTATCTTTTTTTTTCTAAATTTTGTGTACATAAATTCGGATTGTGTCGTGGCGTGTTCTCTTTCCCTTTCGTGTTTCACGTGTGTGTTGTTGCACGTTTCAGGTGTTTGAGAAACCGTTAATTGAAAGTTTAGTCTTGAGTGTTGATGAGGTAGAAAAAATATTTATTAATTGGAGAGATATCATTGCCTGTAACGACAACTTTTTGAGGTAAATTCCTTCTAACATGTGAAAAATTATATATATATGTATATATATATATATATATGTAATATATATATATGTATATATATATATAAATTTTTTTAAATCAAAAATTCACCTAAAGAAGACCATCGACGATCTTTTTGCAGGACTTTAAGAATAAGAAGAGACAACAGCTGCGGCGGAGTTGTCAGGATGATTGGCGATGTGCTGTGCGAAAATGTGAGTGTCTTCTTTTTGATACGACGAAAGAAACAGAGTTTTCTTCTTCCGTTGCAGTTTACCTCGATTGTTTACACGATTATATGCATTTCGCACAGATTCCTAGGATGTCGGCTTACATAAGATTTTGCAGCAGCCAAATATCCGCTGCGACCTATCTTCAGCGTCTGACGGAAACTTCGCCGGAATTTGTACAAGTTGCGCAAGTGTGTCAGCAAGATCCGCGAACCAAGGGAATGCCTCTGAGCTCGTTCCTGATTAAACCGATGCAGAGGATAACAAAGTACCCGCTGATCATTAGCAAGGTATCCTGTGTTTTACGTATCTGTGACATTTGTAGCTTATAAACGTCGAGTCACACTTGTAACTCAGTGATTGTAGATCTTAGAGTATACACCACACGATCATCCCGACAGACAGTACTTGCAAGAAGCGTTGTCCAAGTCCGAGGAGTTTTGCACTCAGGTAAAAACAAAAAACAACTAAGCGTGTTAAAGATCCTTCGATTGTGCGAATAACGCGCGTGGGAATAAAACGAAAATTTGACATTTTTTATAGGTAAATGAGGGAGTTCGAGAGAAAGAAAATAGCGACAGATTGGAATGGTTGCAAACTCACGTGATATGCGACGGTCTTGAGGAACAACTCATTTTCAATTCATTGACAAATTCTTTGGGGCCGCGAAAGCTCTTGCATTACGGTATACTTCACAAGGTAACGAACGATGCCCGCATCTTGTAAAACTCTTCGATTTCGCACTCGTCGTGATATCATATCGCGTTTAATTTTGATTGAAACAGGCAAAAAGTGGCAAAGAACTCGTCGGCTTTCTGACGAACGATTTCCTACTGTTTGTTCAACCGTTGAAGTCCCTCAACTGTCAACAGTTCTCGTTCGATCGTCACGAACACCAAAAGTTCAAGATGTACAGAAAGGTATGTAACTGGACTTTGGACAAAAAAAAAAAAATTAACACGGGAATAAAACAATCTCGCGTGCGATTGTGATGCCGTTGTCAAAAAAAAAGATTTCTCTTTTTTTTTTTAGCCGATATTTCTCAGCGAATTGTCGTTGCTCGAGAGCGACGGTAACAGTAGTATGAGCGGAAATGACACTTCGGACAATTCGTCGAAAATATTAAGACTGAGAGATCAGAAGAAGCCGATAATATTGTCGGCACCGTCTCCGACTGAATGCTCCTTGTGGTCGAAACGAATCGCAGAAGCGCGACGAACGTTTTTAGAAAACGAGAAGAGTTGTCTGCAGAGACAGCGATCGAGTGAGTCAACTTCTTGCGACGAGTTTGCTCGCGCTAGTGTTAGAAAAAACAAACAAACAAATAAACGTTGTTTATATATTCGTACTGCTACAAATTATCGTCGCTTGACATTATTTGTAAGCAGAGAGCTTTTATCTTTTAGTTACATTGGCGTATCGAGCTTACACGTTTGCTTTAGATCTTCGTGTATTGATTTTCCACACTTAGATCCTCATGAGTTTTTTTTAGAATCTTCAATTCTTTATATAATAAATGTGTGCGTATTTCTTTTTTTAAAATTTAATATTCATTAATAAGTTACGGTTTATGTGGGCGAACAGAACAGGCGCAATTTGGGGCGTGCGGAAGAATTCTCGTCACTGTGCTCGAAGGTTTCAACTTGAAAGTCCCACCTGGTAAGAATCCGCGTGTCGGATTGTTAGATCGCTTGTTATTGCAGCTTCATATTCTGGCTTTTTTCTGTGTGGAGTTAGCGCATGTAAGGTTTTTTAATCTTCTTGGTGCTTGTACGATAAACAGAAATTGTATTGCAATGGTGCGGTGTAAGGTGATCGGATCTACTGGAGAGGGACATGTGTACATTAAAAAAACACTTAAAACGTGAAACCAAACCGGACAATATCAGATAGCAATTTTAAATGATACAATGCATGCGGCGCTTTATTACTAACAGAGATTTGCCATTATTATAGTGCGCTGGAGACGTCCTCAAGGTAGGCTAGGACTAATAGTTGTGGAAGCTGAAGATCTAATCGATACCAAGAAAGGTACAGTATCGTACAAACACAAGTTACGTTCATATTTTAATGCTAGGTTGTAGACTGACTTTTCATTGAGCTTTTGTAGTGAACAGAATGCACTATCAGTTGCAGAATGCATAATATCAATTTTATTTGCATGGCTTTCGTCGCTATAACGTAAATCTAATTTCGATTACACATCCATATATCGTTTTGCAGTACTAATATTTATAAATAACATCTCTCACGTAAGTCAGGCTCAATCTGCCTAGTTTTCTGAGTTTAAAGGAGATATTATCTAGCAAAGATATATTGATTATCAAAATATTTCTCAATTTTCTAAGAAATACATATAAAAAGTTATACATATATATATATGTGTATATAAACTTAAGTTTGTGACTAATTATTAAGAATTCGTGGAAGCGAGTAAGTGCGTCATCTCTCTGGGACGGAATGCTGAGTTGCTGAGCACAATTAATACGCTTGAAGAGAAAAAAAAACGAATACTTATATAGTTTTATACGTCATAGTTTTTTTTTGTGTGTGTGTTCTGATAAGGAAATGCTCGCGCGTACACACATGCGTTTGTTCTCCTTCCAGGAAAGTGCAATACATTCTGCAAAGTGTCTATGGGCTCTCAAGAGGAAAGAACCTGTATTGTGTCTGGAACCGATTGTCCTTTGTGGGACGCTTCGATGCAATTCCAAGTAAAGGATCTGCTCGAGGACACTCTTTGCATAACCGTGTTCGATAAAGGATACTACAGTCCCGATGGTACGATACGTACATATATATATATATATATCTCTCTCTTTGTATTGTATTGAATTGTGAATAACGTGCACACACGAATGCTGTTGTAATTTTTGTTAATTCGCTAAATTGTGTTTTTTCTTCTAACATTGGTGGCTTCGAATGTGTTATTTCTAACGCAGAGTTTCTTGGTCGCGCTGAGGTCAGAGTGGCCGATATAATGAGAGACAGTAAGGACACTTGCGGACCGATTCAGAAGAGGATTAAGTTGCATGAAGTCGAAAGCGGCGATGTCGTTCTGAAGCTCGACCTTCGACTGTTTGGTAGCAATTAAGACATTTCTAATCTATATATTTATACACATTTATATGTACGATATCAATTTTATGTAAAAAAAAAAAAACAAATTTATATATCGTTTATATATAATGAAGAAAAACGACAGAACGTCACAAACAAAAAATGCAAAAATTCAATTCATCTTTCCTATCTCTCTCTCTCTCTCTCCTTATTTCCTTTTGGAGAAAAAGACTAAGATGAGAATTATAAATGTGTATACGCGCAGAATTTATATGCGAGATATTTCAAAAGTATATTGGCCCGTAGACGTTTGTGTTAATATTTTTCTCCAGCTTTTCGAACGCGCGCCAATAATATTGAGCTAACTTCAGACGCTACTACCTCCTCCTTCTACGAAAGCTAAATAGTAGAACTTACAAAATAAATAAATTATATTTAAATATCTTTTTTATATTATTTAATCTCTTATTAACACGTGCAATATTTGAGATTGTGTGCAAATCAAACGGGACAGTCTTTTAAAACGTTCCGGTTGTTTGGCCCTATTGCGAAGATCTATCCATTTCGCTTTTCATCCTCTTTACCACGCTTGCATATATATTATTCGCTTTTACTTTCGTTTGAAACATGTACGCGAGAGGAGTAGTAACGAGCGCGAGCGAAATGTCTGAGAGCTAGAAACCCGAGAAAGAAAGAAAAACGTTTGATATCTGATTACAAAGTTGTCCTTTATCAGGTAACGGGCGAGAGCTTCTTGGAACGCCTAGGCATGTTCAGCTCCGTGTTCGCGCCGGTGGCATCGTGACTCTCCGTGTCTCCCGAGGGAAACTCGTAAATCGGTTTGAAGCCGCCGAAGAGCTGCGGCTTGAAATTCTCAGGATCGAACTCCTTCTCGGTCTGGGTTTCGACGTCTGAGCTGGCCGCTTCATCGCTATCGCCGTCCTTTTTTCTCTCCGCTCCCTCGGGCGGGTCGACAACGACGACGCTCCAACCGTTTCTGCTGGGCGCCTCGGCGCTCAAACTAGGAACGAAAGGCGCCATGAAGTTCTGCGGTGCCGGTGCTGAGCTGGAAGAGCTGGACGGTTGCTGAGAAGGTAGTAACACCGTTTGTTTAGCGTCTACGTCCGCGTCGTCGTCCTCTTCATCGTCGAGATGATGAGCCGAATGCGTCGGCGTGTAAACGTAAGCGATCGGCGTCGCGGTTGACGTTAGCGCGGTCGGCGCCGATGTCGTGGACGGTGCGGCGCGATGCAGCGTCGCGGATATCACCGCGTCGTTCTTCTTCCGAAACGGCAAAAAATCTTGAAGGTAAGGAATCACATTTATCGCGTCCTGTTCGTTCTTCACGGTTTCGCTCGCGGTGGCAATCTGTTTCCTCTGATCGCTGGGCACCAAAAGCGGCGTTTCCTTCACGCTTGGGACGGGAAAGACAGACGACGGATCGGGACGTTCCAGGGAATACGGAAAATCCGAAGTGATGGGTCTGACGTTGTACTGCGTTTTTTCCTGCTCGTCCTGCAGCAGAGTGTCGGGCGGCAGCGGTCGCTGAGAGCCTCGCGTGCCCACGACAACGCTGCCGTCTTTCTCATTGGAGTCATCCGGATAAATATTGACCGCGGTAGTTACCGGATACACAACGTACACCGGTTGCTCGGCCATTTCCGTTGAGTCGTGATTGTCAGATCTCCTGCGCTCCGCTTCGTACGCAGGATCCGCCGGCTGCGCCGTTTCGGTGATCTCGTCGTTGTCGTCGTCGTTTTCGCCGTCGAGTTCGCCGTGATGCTGTATCATCTGCAGGGTCGCGACTCGCGGATGATCCGCCGTTCTGCGTTTCAAGAATATTGGCGGTTTCGGCGGCGTCATCGGCGGTTCTTCGGGATATCTTTCCGAGCTGTCATTCTCGCGTTCATCTTTGCTCTCGATCCGCTCTTCTTCCTTTCTGCTGTCATCGCCTTCGTCTTCGCCGCCAGCGTTGCGCTCTTCCTGGCCCGTACCGTGACTCCCTCCTCGGGAGATCGGCGATCCGCCATAAGGCGGACGGAATCTTCGTATCGTCGGTTCGGTCTCGTGAGGCGGAGCGACGCTGTCCACCTTCGACGTTGGCACAGGAGGCATTCGAATCGCGTGAATCGGCGGCGGTGGCGGATTCAAACGTTGAAGATACGAGAGCGGCGGTGGCAGCGGTCTTCGCGACGACGGATGACTCGAGGGCAGCGGTTGTCTGATTCTCGAAGGTAAACCCTGACCGGCCGGCATCGTTCCGATCCCGTCTGGTCCGCGATGACCGTGCGACGCCTTCGCGTTTGGACGAAACTGGGGCAGAATGTTGGGCAACTTCGCGTCCGAAGGCGAGTACGGACGTTTTCTCAATCCCGCGTCTACAGCGGGAGGTAATCCCGGATATCTGACCTTGACGCGCGGCGGCAACGGTGGTCTCATATGATCTGGTCTCGGCGAATTGTCAAACTGATAATGATAATAATAAGACGGTGGCTTGGAGCTTTCCGCAGGTGGCATCAGGTCTTCGGCGGGCTGCGGCAACGAGTCTCCGCCAGTTGTCGGAAAACTTAACGTCTTGTTGTTCGTCACTGTTGTCGTCGCCGTCGTTGTCGTCTTGGGTGGTAGCTCGCGAATGCTTCCGTCCGCTTCGTTTATGATCACGATGTGTTCCTCCGTCGATGGGTTTTTATTCTTCACCTCGTCGTCGACCGGAAAAACAACGTAACCAGTATCTTTCTCCTTGTTCTCCTTCGTATCGTGAATCACCGCGTTCGTAGGCGCGACGTGTTCCTGAGTTCTCATTGGATCGATCTCGTTGCTGGTTTTCAGAGCGCTTGAACTGGGCGATCGCCATTTCTGCGTTACTCGATCCTGCGGACTCGGTTCGGTAACCAGCTCGTGTTTAACGTCCTTGGGTGGAAGTTGCGGTTGTTGTTGTTCGTGACGCTGCGGCCACGACGTCTGGATGTCGGACAAACTGCCGTAAGGATTTTCCCCGACGGCAGTCCCGACCGAATAGTAACCGTCGACGTTCTGTCGATTTCCCAAAATGAAGGAAACGGTATCTTGATCGGGCGGGATCACTATGTTACTCGTGCTTTCGAGCACGGTTCCAGATCCGTTCGGCTTGATCATCCAGTTAGGTCTGTAGCCGTGGCTGATTATACCGCCGTGATGTTCCGTAACGCTCTGCCCGTTGTTGAAGGACAGAGGAAGTGTTGGATGTTGCGATACCTTCGGAAACTGCAGCGGATTGCTCGTGTTCTTCTGATACGCGGGTGGCGTAGAAGATGTCGATCTTGAAGGTGTGACAGAGGGAGGAGCAGCCGATGTCGTGGTTCCTGCAGTAACTGTCGTCCTAGTAGTGGTGGCAGCAGTGGTGGTCGTAGTGGCGGCGGTTGTTGTTGTCTTCGTCGTTGGTCTGGAAGTAGTCGTCGACGTGGTTGGTCTGGAAGTAACGTTCTCCTTGAACAACTCCTGGAATTGTAAATAGTAATTATTCTCCTCGTGATTTCCCTCCTCTTCGTCTTCGATTTCCCCTTCGGGCAACTCGTAATTGTCATAAGCGTCTCCGTATTCTTCATCCTGCGCGAGCGGTTTCGTCTCGGGTCCCGCGTGGGACAGCACGAAGTTGGGAATCGGTTGATCCTTAACGTAACGAGTTGCGTTATTTTGCTCCTTTGGCTCCGGCGCTTCGTTCTGAGATTGCCTCGTCGGAGATTGCGTCGCGATCTCGTTGCCGGGACGTCGATGAGACTCGGAGGCGTGCAGTTTTTCTATAGGCAGAATAATCTTCTCGTCTTCCATCTCCGGGCGATCGATCGAGTGAAACGCGGTCGGAATGCTGGGCGGTTTCCACGTAGTTATAACAGGAGCTTTGGTGGAGAACTTGGTTGTGCTGGTCGAGGTAGTCGACGGTCTCGCGGTTGTCCACTTCGCCTTGAAATCGTGAGCGGTCGTTGTCTTGTACGTGCTCGTTTTCGTCACCGACACGTACGGATTTCTGGTGGGACGCACGTCGTTTTCCGGATGATAGGGCTTGTGATTGTACACGTAGCTGTTGGCGCCGCTCTGCACCTTCGTGTTCGCGTACGAGTTCGAGATCAACGGGTATTTGTTGTCGTTCTTGTATTTATCCGAGGAATACTGAACCGGCAGGTTCAGGAAATCGTGAAAATTTGGAGTGTACGTGTTGATCTCGTTCGGACGGACGTCCACGTTGTCCTTGTTCTTGATTTTCTCTCGCTCCGCTTGCTCCTCCTCTTCGTCGCTGTTCTCGGAATCGTCGTCATTGTCGTCGTTCTTCTTGTCTTCCTGATAGCGACCGGTGTAATTGAGGGCTTTGACGGGCGGCGCTTTCTCGAAGTCGATCTTACCGGTTATAGGATCTTTCTCCAAAGAGAACGGCTTGCCGCCGTTGAAGGCGAAAGGATACGGTATGTGGTAACGCGGAGCGTCCTCGTAGTCTTCGTCGTCGGTAGAGGTCTTAGCGGTGGCGCCAGCGACAGCGACAACAGTGCTCTCCTCCGCCACGAGATCCAGGTCAAGGTCGTCCAGATGCGTTCTACGTTCCAGCGCGGATGAGCCCTCCTCGATCTTATCCGGTCGGGATTTCAATCTGGCATTGTTGTTGTCCAGATAGCCGCCCATTAAATACTCGCCCGACACGCATGCCAGAAGAGCGAGGAACGTCCATAGACGTCTCCGCATCTCTCACATACAATGTCTGGAAAATATTGTCTTATATTGTCGTAAATTACATTTTATTATCCAATTATTATTATTTTTTATAATAACCATAAGTTATTTTAATTGTAATTGTTATGTCTAGTGAAAGTTTTTGTAATAGAGCATATACAGCGAGATTTATTTCACACGACTTGTCTTTTGTTATGTTTTTACGCGTGAGACGCGTGTATGAAGAGTTTTCTCAAAATAGAAACTAATATAACGTTGAAATAAATAAAATTCTGTTCTTACACAGAAAGATTTTTGCGCATCATGTTAATATTTTGAATGCTCGATCTTTCTAGCTTACATGCGTACTTTTATCGGAATGTCGCACATACGGGCGCTTCGAAAGTAACAAAAGAGATAGCTCCCATGTTCGAACGGTTAATTGAACTTTACGCATTGCGTGTTATTATGTTTTTTTTTTTTTTTATATAAGTATAATAGATAAATAAATAGAAGTACGTTTTGTATTATATGTGTGTGCTAGATACGTCGAACTTCATGATCAACAAGCGTTTAAATCGGAAATGTCACCGTAAACGCGCTTTGCATATCGACACAGTCGTTTTAAAAAGATACGCTAATTATAACTGTAAAAGTAGTAAGTTCGTTCGACTCGCCGAATTTTTTGGCTTTACAAAAGAGACGAAAAGAAAAAAAATTCACACACACACACACGAGTCATTCTTCAGAATTTATTTCTAAAAAATCTCGTCGATGCGACAAAAAATGTGAAGTGTAACAAATTTATAACAAAACACAGATTGTGTGACGCTAGAATTCCGTTTCGATGATTGAAACCGGTTTTTTTTATCAGCGTTCTTCTCTCCTCTTCGTCTTCTTCCGGTGTCGCGCGCGGCGTTTGACTTTTCTCTTTCTACGCTTTTTTTTTTTTTTTTTTTGTATATAATCGTAAAACACACAAGAAAAAACACGTCAAGACATTTCCGTTGTCGTCGCCCACCCAGCTCCGATAACATTCTATCTCTGGTTTTAATATTTAGGTCGAGTAACGTTGCGCGCGGTGACGCGTTATTCGCGCTTGAAATCACTCGATCGCATATGCCATTCATAATACGTAGAATCGTCATGTAATCATACCGGTCCCGGTATTCCTCGATACAATACGGTGACTAAACTCGCGCCAGGTGATCTTGGTTCGAATGACCTACTTGTTTTCCGGTTTTCGGAGCTCCGTCCCCGAATTGTTGTGTAATCTCGGTTTCAAGTTTACGACCTCAAGAATAATAATCACAGTAACAATCCGGTCTCACGTGCGCGAGTCTTTAGCTTTAATTGCATTTTTTTTTTTTTTTTTTTTTTAATGTAAATCTGTGACGCTAGCGTAGACGTTTATTATTGCTTTTGTCTCATTTTGTCTCTTCGTTACAAACGTACGATGTTTTTTTTTTTTTTTTGAATTTTTCGATCAAGTTGTGATATTTGAACATCAACGTTTTTTTTAACGATTATTATCAGTCGCGAGAGTTTCATCATACATCCCTCCGATTAACATTACCAGTATTTTGTATTTTAGAACCGATTGCATCGGTGGTCGCGCGATGATGATAAGTTATTTTTTGTTATACCTTGATTGCGTGATGAAGATAATGAACCCGAGAGTATAATCACGATCCTCTTTTCTGGTGATTTATCATTCACTGATCCATCGATGCACGATTTTATTTTGTTTTTTTGAATTGAAAACTTCACAATCGCGTTTTAAAGGAATCGCTTTTCGTTTTCTCACAGCAACGCAGTCAGCACATCGAGGACGAAAAAGCCAGGAAAAGCTCGCGGGCTCGTAACCCTGGAAGAAGGTCGTGTAACGACTGAACAGCCTTGTCGTTAGGACGGTAAGTAGAGGACGAAGAGGTGGAACACACGGTGGAGGAAACACACTTCGCTCCAAATGACCTCAAGAGTAGGAGAACCGTAGCCGTCCGTGAGGAACAAACAAGGAAGTGGATGATTACGAAGAGACAGGTAAGGCCGGCATGAGCATCGAACAGGATACTTAAAATAATCAGGTAAATGGCAATTAAGAGCCAATGCGGTTGCATTGGCGCGTGCGAAGAATTTATTTATTTAAAATATTGAAAATAAATGTTTTGGCTCAAGATTTAAGTCCTCTCTCCAACGAGAGAAAGAGAGAGAAAGAGAGAGAGAGAGAGAGCACAAATAAATAAATTGTAGCCAAGTTATCGTTGATCAAAAGTTCAAAGGATATCGTAAAAGAATTTCTCATGGGAGAACTCCGTAGGGTATCGGGCAATGACGCAAACGTCGAATGTGAAATCACGCAAAAAATTTATTTGAATTTTATTTATCTAAAATTTTATTTAAATCTGTCATTTCGTTGGTCTTATGATTAGTTGATTGATCGTCTTCTGGAAGTTTCAAAAATTTTTTAAACATTTAAATTACATTGTGATATATAGTAAGTATTCGCAAAAAAATAAAAAAAAATTGTGTCGATGTTGTTTGCAAGAATATAAAATGCAAAATGTTCACTCGTTCGCTTTTATATAACGCGGCTTATCTCTGAAAGTTTACACGAAATAAATCAAACAACAGAAAAAACAAGAGAATTAAGAAAGACTTTGAGTAATTAGATACAAGTGTGCGGTGACATGATTAATTTGGAAATCGAATTTATCAGATAAATGTTAATGTGCGTAATAATAACAATCATCGTGATGAGGAACGTTCATTTTTTTTTCGCTTATATTTTCGACGATAATCGGTTGACTGATTTTCAGGAGCAGCACGAGGAAGATCTCCGAGGAAGAAGGCGTATAGATGGGGCATATAAAACGCTCTCGAGCTTTCTTGTGATCGCGTTGCCGCTAGCGTTACCGTACGATGTAACATGTATATATACATAAGTATATATATACATATATATATATATACATATATATAGCGCAGAGTTATAAACATCATCGTGTAGGAGTCCGGCGCGCTGCTGCTGTTAAAAAGATACAGAGTCAGGGGCGGAGAAACGGTACGTAGAACAGTTAGACGACGACCCACATCGAAGAACGGAGGAACCTCAGCGGATCATCGGCGTACCAGTTTCTTCGACCTTGCGCCACAACCGAACGCTACAAGAGAAACAGATTCTAAAAATTTCATGAAACCGACGATTCGTTTGATGTTTTTATTTATTTTTTTTTTCTCAAACAAGCAGCGAATTTCGATAAGAAACTATTATAATGATTGAATACAATTTGTGGATTTGATTTTTTTAGATAACGCAATCTTATCTCTCCTTAGATTGCATTTAATCTGCGCTGATCAGAAGTACAATGCTCGCGTGTCCAGTTACGAGAAACATTGTAATTTCTATTCCACGTATACATTTTTTCTATTTTTCTATTTTAACGATTTTATATACTCGTCACACAAAGCGAATTGTCGACATTTATCGACGTACGTGTCTCTTCTGCGCAATAAAACCTGATTTTTTTAACATTTTGCACTTTGTACGCGATGTGTGCGCGCACTTTCTTTGTTATCGCTATTCAAAAGATATGTCCCCATCTGTGTGTTGAACACACTCGTGAATTGGTAAACATCGGAAACACGCGTGCGCGCGAGATTTTTGTCTGTATATTAAATACCCGTCGCGTCAAATTTTGCAATCATTGTCACGCGCGGTTTTAAATCCAAAGAACTTCGTAAAGCGCGCGCGCAACAAGTAATAAACAGCCGCTTGGCTTCACTAACGTCGTCGCATAAAATATTGCTGAGTAGTCCGCTTCATTGTCTGTTACAAAGAACACGCGCTGATCATTCTTTCTTCGTTTACGATGTTGTTGCGAATTGTCAACGTTCTTGTTCTGTGCGTTCTGATTAGCGAGGCGCGCATCACAAACGAGAGGTATGCGCGCTGGCAAGAATTCGAGGAATTCGTCGAATGGAAGAGAACAAAAAGGGACCAACAGATCAGCGGCGTCAAGTTCTCACCGCGTTGGTTCAGTATCAATTCTAATGACGATGATCCGAATCCACCGCCACCTGCTGCCGCGGCGGCGATGGCAAGATACGTCGTTAATCAAGCGGGTAAGTGAGCGGTATTCACTTTCTTTTACATTATAGATTAATATAACTAACTAATGTATTCACCGCAGTTTAAGTACTGTTTTAAATTAATTAAAAGAAAATTACAAAGAATAAATTTATCATTGTATATGTAATTAAAAAGAAACTTACTGCTTACGGCTCTTACGCACTAATTTAAATTTAAATAAATTATCTTAATAATTGACAAACATTATATTATCGCCTTAATTGGCAAGCTTACCCGGCCTAAAATTAAATTTAGAAGAAAACTATAATTACACACGATCTGCTATTGTCATATATATGTTGCAAATATAAACAACAAAAAGCAAGATCAGTTGTTGCGAACAACCTTTGTCCGTATCTTATTGTTTGTATTTACAAAACAAACTAAAACTTTTCTACGTATATTGTATTAATGTATAGTAGTATCAAGTAACATATACATGTAGTCAGTGATAATTTTGAGATATTGGAAAGCTATCAAATGACGGACAGAATCGCGATACGTGATCTTTTTGTTCGATTCTTAATAAGAAGTTAAAAGATTTTAAACTCTTTCTTATTTGAATGTAAAGTTATTGCAAATAATTGTCGCATAATTATTGTAATAAATTTGCATTTGTTCAAATTAGAGAGAAAGAGAGAGAGTGTACATGTTGCAAAATAAATCTACATAAAAATTTGCGTATTGGCAGAGTGGGCTGCAATAGCGACTATAAGCACGCGTAAGGACATCGCAACGTTTCCTACTGCGACTTTGATTTCGATCAGCGACGGACCTCTCGGAAGTGGAACTGGCATACCTTACATGTATCTTACTCCTCTTGACTTTACCGCGCAAGATCTTGCTGTAAGTTTAAAGATATCGTTTTATCGCACGCAATTTGGTATCGGTGCGTATCACTGCACGTCAATAATTGATACTGATCAGCAGTCGGCTGTATCACGCGATATTCAAACATTTTGCGAAACGGAATATAAATTACTTAATACGATAACTGTATCATTATCTAGCTCTGACGTGACGGATATGTGATATACAATAAGATGACACGCAAAAATCTTACATATTTTCATCAGAATATCTCTTGCTGAGACGCGATAGTAACAAAATAAAAATGTTGTACGAAAACTTTTTTATATCAACATAAGCGAATCCTTTTTCTCGCATACATCGCACTTTGTCTCTCTTGCAGAAAGATCATCGCGCTACCCTCTTGATGTCGCTGGCACAGGGAAGCTATTGCAAGTCCAAAGACATGGACCCGATGGATCCGCGTTGCGCTAGGATTATGTTAACTGGAAAAGTTACACCCGTTAGTTAAACTATTAAATATTTCTATCGCGCGTTATAATCTTTTTTTTCTTTGTATTAATCACCATTAAAATTTTGTTTTCGTTGTTTTATTTTAACAACAGGTGAAGAGCGGAACCGACGAGCACGAAACTGCAAAACAATTGTTCTTCAATCGCCATCCAAAATTATCAAATATGCCCGCCGGTAAGTCTCGGATTTTTTTCGGAGTACTAGATTTAAAAAAGCCAAATAAATATTTTAATCAACTCACATTTGTACTTATTTATGTCTGAACAGATCATAAATTCTTTTTCGCCAAGTTGAAGATATCAACGATTGCTTTGCTCGACGCCTTCGGTGGACCGAAATATATAAGTGTAGAGGATTACTTCAACGTGACATCGTAATAACAAATTTTATCAAAAAAATGTTGTTAAAAAGGTAGCAGATTCGCTGCTAATCCGCCAACATTTGTATTTGCTAATCGATCAAGCGGTTCCTATAAAAAATTTAACACAAAATAGCTATAAAAAACAATTTTTTAAAATTTATGTATTTTATTTACGAAACTATATGGTTGTTTGCAAATAAAACTTATAAAATCAAATAAATAATTTGTGTAAATTAATTTGAGATTCTACCACAATTTAACCTAAATCTCGAAATATATTACGTGCGTGCACGTAATTCCCTCTCCACACATACACTACATTACACTCACAGTTTACACTCTACACTACTCTACGGTGTAAAACACAACCAATTTAAACGAACGCGACAGTCACAACGCACGTGGCGTGTTCTCTCGTGATTTGCGGCTCTGTTGCCAGCGAATATACTTGAGAGAAATACGTTTAATTTTTAGTTTTTTTTAACGTAAAAGAGTAAGTAAAATAATCGAGAATGTGTATAAAAGTTGGCAACAGTTTATAAAATATATATTTTTACCTATAATACGGTAATCTTAAACTCTTGATTGTTGACGTAGAGTCAATCTGTAAGTGAGGTTATGTCTTTCCGTGGACGCGGCGGTGGTAGAGGAGGCGGTGGTTTTCGAGGAGGCCGTGGTGGATTTAACAGAGGAGGACGAGGTGGCTTCGACAAACACAGAGGGTTAGTTTATCAACATTAATAAATATTTCATTGCAAAATTCCACATATGCTAAAAGTTTAGGTTAGGTTTAGGTTTAGGTTAGCTTAGGCTTAGGTTAGAGTATGTCTGTAACAAGACCGGCTCGGTGGTCTTGTGGCTTTAGCTCAAGGACTGCAAACTCGAAGGTCCCAAGTTTGAATCACAACATGACATGTGTCTTTGAATTACAGATACGATCAAGGTCCTCCAGAAACAGTCACACCTTTAGGACACTTCTCATGGATTGTAGAGGACGATCTTGTTATTAAAGTGAACATCGAACAAGTACCCTATTTTAACGCACCAATCTACACAGAAAACAAACATCAAATTGGAAAAATAGATGAGATATTTGGCAATATTCGTGATTATTACGTGTCCGTTAAGTTAGGAGAAAATCTAAAAGCCTCTAGTTTTGAGAAAAACACTCAGGTATTGTATACACAATATGATAAAATAGTAAAACTGTCTATATAAAAGTTTTATACATGTGTACATTGTTAACACTTGATCATTGCAGTTATACATTGATCCAGCAAAACTGCTGCCACTTGCTAGGTTTTTGCCAAGGCCTCCTGGAGAAAAACAAAGTACTCCTGGTCGTGTTATGAAAAGAGGTGGTGGAGGAAGAGGAGGAGGAGGTGGTGGTGGTAGAGGTGGCAGAGGTGGCAATAGAGGATCCTTTGGAGGAAGAGGAGGAGGTTTTGGTAACAGAAGTGGCGGTTTTGGTGGTGGAGGAGGAGGAGGAGGATTTAGAGGTCGAGGCGGCGGTGGAGGAGGTGGCGGATTTAATCGCAATAGTTCAGGCGGAGGTCGTGGAGGAGGCAGATGGTAGAAAATTATTATTTAAAATAATTCAAATATAATGCGTATATATCATGTACCATACAAAGAACTGAACATTGTACATTTGTTTTACCAATATACATAGGTGCGCAAAGCATGTAAATGTAAAAATGTACCATGTTAACGCATGAATGAATCAATTCATTTAATAAATTTTTAAATAAATTAAAAATTAATCTTGATCGAATTTTATACATTGTCCTAGTTGTTTTTCTGCTTTTTTCAACAATTTTTGACGCCCTCTTTGCTTGACTCTACGTTTATTATTCAGCTTGTCTTTCCGATCTTGTGCTATTTTGTCCCAATACGCTTTCTCTTCATCGTCTGAAAAACAATCACGTATATAGTAATAAATACATTAATAATTATAATATACACATAAGAGATAAATTGTTTACCTTTTAAAACTGTTAAACGTTTTCCTTCATAATTTTTTTGCACGAGAAATTGGGCAGCTTCCGGTGTATCACATCTGACGTAAGCTTCGCAGGAATTTTCTGCTATATCTATATATTTTATTGAATCGTTATCTTTTAATTCCATCTGAAAAAAAAAAAAATACATAAGTATGTCGCATTTGTGTAATATAATTTTACTTAAATGTTAATAAGCATAAAAAAAGCTGTTTTAACAAATATTACAAATATATACCTTAAACCTCTGCGGATCTGTGCAAGGTTCGTCCATTTCAATTTTCACTATAATTCCTGGCGCATAAATAACGCGTCCGTAAGACGACTCTTCCACGTCCGTAACTTCCATCTCATTATTTTTTTCTTCTCTTAATCTGTCGTAATCTTGTTCGGTTTTGTCATTGTTCCATTTCTTCTTTGTCATGATTTCTCCCCTTTCCATCTCAGTTTTTCTCAAGTGCTGCTTTAGCAGCGACATTTTACTTCTTTGCAAATCCAAGTACTTGTTTCTAAGACGCTTCCAATCTGGTTTCGCCATTACCTGCAATCCCAACAGGTTGCAGATATCATCTTCCTCGCTTTTGTTCTTCTTCTTCTTCTTCTTCTTCTTCTTCTTCGAATCAACCTTAATTTCTTTTTCTTCTATATCGCTACTTGTTCTGGAATGTCTACCATGAGAATCTATTTTTACCGTTTCTCCGGTACTAGTTTCTATCGAATTGTTTATCGAGACTCTTTTCTTTTTCTTTTCTCCACTTTTGGCGCGATTTTTATTCAAAATTTCTTGATTTTCTATATTACAATTTTCCATGTTTTCGCTACTGTTGTCTTTGAACTCGGTTTCGTCTATGCTTTTTGACAAACGTTTCTTTTTTCTCGAACTTTTTCCACTATCCACCGTATCCGGGCTTTTCTTACAAGTATCTTGACTTTCTGTATTACAATTTTCAGTAATATCGTCTTTGACGTCGATTTTCTCTGTATTTTCCAGACAGAATCTTCTTTTTCTTTCTCTCAGACTGTTATTTACAATATTCATGTTTTTCGTCGAAACATCTTGATCTTCTTCGTTGGTATCTTCAACATCACCTTTCACGTCATTTTCTTTTTCCGGAGATTGTCTTCTCTCGTTATCTTCCAGACTATTATCTACAATATTTGTTTTCTTCTCGAAGATATCTTGATTTTCTGTGTTTCTAATTTCTTTAATGTTGTTTTTAAACTTGTTTTCGTCTGTACTTCTTGAAGATCGATACTTTTTTTTCGGATATTTTACACTATCTATCGTATCTGGGTTTTTCTCACCAATATCTTGATTGTCTGTATTAAAATTTGTAGCAACATCATCTTTGACGTCGCTTTCCTCTGTGTTTTCTGGAGAATGTCTTCTTTTTCTCTCTCTGTTATTATCTACAGTATCCGTTTTCTCCTCAGAACTATCTTGATTTTCCACGTTACAGTTTTCGGTATCTTTGACGTCACTTTCACCTATGCTCTTGGAAGAGTGTTTCTTTTTCTTGAGATTCTTTTTATTCGTATCTACTTTTTCATCAGAAATATTTTGATTTTCTGTATTACTGTCTTCGGTAATACGATCGTCGCACTCATCATCTTCCGTTTGAATTTTTAGCGGATTTTCCATTTCATCATGCTGATCCGCTGTATCCTGTTCTGTAATTTCCTTTCTTTTTTTCTTCGATTTAATGCCGTTCTCATCTACAAAAGACGATTTTTCCGATAAACTTTTTCTCCTTTTTAAACTTTTTTTGCTATTCTTGTCGTCAGTTTCCATATTGGCTTCTGAATTATCTTTTTGATTGTCATCAAATGTAGTGATACTTAATAAATCAGTAGGAGCTGTATGTGACGGTAAAACACGTCCTTTCTTTTGGAAATGCTGCAAATCAACATTTTATCGATATATATAAATTACACACACGATATTTTATTACAAATCTCTTTTCTATATCGTCTCATTTATTTTTCTTACCTCAATACATTCTTGAGCGCTACTGGGTGTATCAAATTCCACAAAAGCAAATCCCTTTATAGCCCTGTTGTACTTGTAGCGAGGAATTGAGACATATTCCACGGTACCATACTTGGAAAATAGAGATATCAGCCAATCATGATCAGTATCAGGAGGTAGATTTTGTACATAAACTGTACATTGTTCTTCATCTTCCTTCCTTTTAATTGGTGTTGTACGACAGACCTTTTTACCATCTTCAGATAGTTTTAATATAGTTGAGTCTCTCAAAGCTCTGGCTATTCTATTTGGGTCTGTGGTTAACTGATTCAGTTTGTTGAATCTTGTAAATGTAGATATATCCACATCTAAGAAATGATAATACAATCGCAATTAACATTAAATCAGTAGATTAAGAATTTTTATTAGACTCATCACTTTTGAGTAGAATTTAAGTAGATATTAATTAGAAAAAAAAAACACACTTACAGGGATTTTCTTTTATACGTGCTGACAAATACCGATCTTTACTCAGATTAGCATCGCTAAAGTAAAATTCCATCAGTTTGCGTATCGAGGCATAGAGCAACTTTTTTCTCGTTCTCGGTTGATTCGAGCGATTCGACCTTTTGGGTCGTTTGATCGGATCAAGTTGCGGTTCTTGCACTTGGGGAACCGGTATACTTTCTGAGGCCAGTTCCATGTCCGTTTCCTGTTCTTCCATCACCATTGTATTCTAACAAACCAAATATAAAACGAGCTTTCTACTAAATATGCCGTCGTGATATAATATGCTGCAAAGAAACAAGGAAATTAGTCAGTCTTAGTATTTCAATCAATTTCAAAGAGAGAGAGATAACAAATCTTACTTAAAACTTAAACATCTACCAATGTTTAGAACGTAGAGGTTACGGAATTGCACAAATTCTCTCTATATGCCCTACACACATATCTATAGATTATTTTTCTGAACTGACTTTACGCCGGTAAACCAGTGTTGCTAAATGGGACGCTTTTTTCGCGCATGCGCGACGAATCTAACAATGATTCCAGCTGTCACTGGCCACCGGCCAGTCACAAACGCATGTCGCAATGCGATTCGTCAATTGACAAAAATGTGATTGGCTATTCGATAGGGAATTTGTTTCCGGTAACCAATCAGCGTGTGCAAAATCTTTTTAAGATTATTTCGACGACGTCAGTGTCCCCTGCAATAGTTCTCCCAAAGTGCGCGCACTATCATAACATCGAAACACGGGAGCGTCGGCCATTTTTATCTGCCGTTTTTCGTCGCGTTGCGTCAAGATGAAGTAAGTCCGAATTTTTCACGCGGAGACATCCGATTTTCACAACGCAATCCCGCTTTATTTACGGCTGGAATGTGGCGCATCGTGTGCACGTAATGGCTGCAATTGATATGTATTTAATCTTTTCGCAGGATCGGTTTGTGCGCGTACAGCGGATACAAAATATATCCGGGCCATGGCAAGACCATGGTTAAGGTTGACGGAAAGGTGAGTGCTGTTCGAAACACAAATCGTGAAGTAATCTGTTAACTATTACTTCGATTAATTGTTTTTATTATAACTTTTTTTGTTTTTTTTTTAAACCACGATGTGATTTTGCCACCTGTCGCTGACATGTTTAATGTAACCTCTCGTTCGCTCCTCAGACTTTCACTTTCCTCAACTCGAAGTGCGAGTCGGCACATTTGATGAGACGCAATCCAAGAAAGGTGACATGGACCGTTTTGTACAGGTACAAATATATCTTTTTTTTTGTTTTGATAAATGTAACATATCCCGTGTTTTGACTGTATTGATGAAACCTGATTTTGTTTCTCAGGCGAAAGCACAAGAAAGGTCAGGAAGAAGAACAGACCAAGAAGAGGACGAGGCGTACTCAGAAATTCCAGCGTGCTATCGTTGGCGCTTCTCTCACAGATATCTTGGCCAAACGTAATATGAAGCCAGAAATTCGCAAGGCTCAGAGAGAACAAGCCATCAAGTATGTAACTTCCTTCAGTTTTATCCAATTATCAATATTGAAGAAATGATATAATTTCTAGAAAGATCACTATGAATAACTATGCTAGTTATTATATGGTTAAAATACATTTTTGTTTGGAGATAAAGCACACGCGATAGATATCTGTTCCTTTGATGAAGCCTTTCATGCTGCGTCAAATTTCAGAATATCTTAGAATAAAAGTGAACTACTTCACCCGGAATTGCATCTTTAATTGCACTGTCTGGTTTTGCGGGTTCATACATTCAACAACATCTACAACATCTTGTGCAATGTTGTGAAATAAATGACGTTGCTCAATCTCCGCGATTGTGTTTTTGTTTCAGAGCCGCGAAGGAACAGAAAAGAGCGTTGAAGGCAACGAAAAAAGCGGTTGCCGCACCGAAAGCGAAACAAGTATCAAAACAGAAAGTCGCCAAGGTGACGCAAAAGTCTGCGCCTCGCGTGGGAGGAAAACGTTGATTCTGTAACTATAGAAATAAAGTAAAATAATTCTCATAGCGCTTGAATTTTTTTTATATTTCACAAACAAACAACGTGTAACTGTGTTGTATATACAAATGCGTATTGTATGTACAAGTGTGTACAAATCGCATCCAACTCCTAAGTTCCAAATAACATTTTATCTTTTTCCTAAAACCAATGTTCAGAACGAGATCGCGTCACGCAAAATTTAAAATTGTTCTCTCTATGCAATGAATTTAAAAAAGACCTTCGCAAAAGATTGGTGTGCGAAATATTCACGTTTACTTTTTTATCTGCTCTAATTCTTTCTTGAGTATAGACAACTTCGTCAAGGCGGTGTCTCGCCACGCTCGTCGTTCTTGCAACTTGTCGAGCGGACACATCTCGTTCAACTCGTTGCTAATCTTCTCTGCCATTTCGCCTACAAATTTCGGCGTTGGTCCGAAGGTCATGCTCACGTCGTAAATCGACTTGTTATACGTCTCACAATACTTCTTCATTCCTACGAAAAAAATTATCGCAACATGAATTGCATTATTTTTGTGGAAAAACTTATTTTCCAATAACTTGGAAATAAGTCTTTTTACGACGCTTAGAATACCTTCGGCGTTCAAATGCGCGGCCTCAAAGGCACCGAGAAAAGCGTAGCGCATTCCAAGACCTTCGCTCATCACGGCGTCGACGTCTTTCGCGCTCAGCACTCCATCGGCTACAAGTCTCCAAGCTTCGTTTAAGATCGCGTACCTGTCGATATAGATTCTTTCAGATACGCCAAGTATTGCGAAAGAGATAGACCGAACTAACAATTCGTCTAAAGGACGATCTTGCAAATAGTTAACACTAGAACTACGTACTGTATCCTGTTGAGTGCGAAACCGTCGATCTCTCTGCTGAAGACAACAGGCTTCTGACCGATCTCGGTCATGATAGCTTTCGTCTTCTCGGGAATATCGGGACGTGTCCACGGAGCTGGGACTATTTCCACAAGCGGTACGTAGTAAGGAGGATTTACCTGCGTTTGTAATATACATTTGTTTAATAATTAAATTTTCAACATTCCCAGATAATATAAAATACTTTTCTTCTGATGACGCGCGTTCCAATAAAGAAAAACACGTACGGGATGGGAGACTATGATCTGGTCGCGGTGTTTAAGTTTCTCGCTGAAGAGAGACGGACGGAACGTGGACGTCGACGAGGACAAGATCACTTTGTCGTCGACGACCTTGTCGAGATCAGCGTAAAGCTTCAGCTTCAGCGACAGATTTTCTGGTACACATTCCTGTACCAACTTGGCCCCTTTCACGCTCTCTGCTAAATCGGACGACCCTAAAAATTGAATCATCATCAATTAAATTTCATAAAGTTTTTTATTACTGTAATAAGTCAAGAAGAGGAGAAACGAGCGGGCGGACCTTTTATCAGTTGAAATTGTTGGTCCGCCTTCAGCGAGCCTCGAAGAAGACCGTCAGCTTCGAGGCGTTTCAACTGCTGACGGATGTCCTCCAATGCGTTCTTAATTTGGTCCTGGACTATGTCGTAAATAGTCACCTGATATCCCACGCTGGCGAAAAGCATCGCCCAGCTTCGTCCGATTAAACCGCTGAAATTGAGATAACCGTGTGTTAGAAATACTAGCAATCTCTTCCTTACTCTTCCAAGAAACAGGTACAACCCAATGATATTTCAATCTCGGTTATATGTGATTTATCTCTCTTTCACGGGTGCCTGTTAAAAACATGCATCACTATGATTTAGTAATCGCAAGAAACTTTTCACGCCTTTGCGCGTTATCTTATCGAAGCAAGTCGAGCTTACATCAGTACGAGTATTCGAGAAAATTTATGTAATTTAAACCCTTCTCGGTAAAATCTCTCTAAAACAATCTAGCTGAAAAAATCTATTATCAGTAAACGATAAAGCGCCATTTGACGATATCTACAATCAATAAATCGAAATAAAAAATTTGCGACGAAAGAAACGTGTATCGCAATTTCCTCTCTAATCTAACGGGCTCCCGTGAAGGTCAGTTTTACAGTTGTCAAGAAAACTGCCTCATTATTACGTAAAAGACGTATGAGTAATTTGACGTAACGCAGTGAAAGGAAGATTTTTTTTTAATATTAACGAATTTATTTTTATTTGTTTAAACATATATACTCAAATGATAAAAAGTAACGTATATGAGGGAAAATCTAAAATTCTTTATAATAAAAAAACAGTATCATAGTACAGTTGAGTGACAATTTTCTTACCGACTTAACAAAGATACCGGTTTTACTGATAACATTTCATTATGAAATAATAAAAATTCATAAGAATGAAGACACACAAGTGCTCCAGTTACAATCGATATATTAGTCGCGCGCATCGATGATTGAGCAGAATGACTTAATTATATAAAACTTGCAACTTGTGTAATTAAATTACAAATAGAGATCATCACTAACCTGCCAATAATTCCAATTTTTTCGTTCTTAGTTGACATGATCGGTTCGTTTGGATTGTTCGGACGTTTGCTAGGTGTTTCTGGGAGCAGCGTAACAAGTGGAACTTACCATCCATAAACGTGATCGGCGAAGGTGACGATATATATACACTTTCGCATATTATCAGTTTCTCAGCTCTCTCTCCCTCCTAATCGCGTTTTCACAAGAGGCGCTATCACATAAACATTCGTCAACAATATAATTTATCTCTCTCGCATGTATGTGTCATTTATATGTTAGAACATTGCGTTACGCCGCAACGAGCGCGACAACCGAGATTAAAATTAGTCAATAATCTGTTTCAAAGAGACTAAAACATAGATTGTATTATTTAATAAATTGTTTAAAGCGCAAAGATATGTTTAATTTAGCGCGTGATATTTCTATGTACACATTTTGATTTGTTTTGATTGATTAAATTATGAGATTCTTCAATTGAGATTCTTTACATTCACTTGGTCCTCTTAAATTATGACATCAAAAGCGAAGAAATAAAAAACAAAAAATTTATTTTAACGTAAATTGCACAACAAGAATTAATTACATATAAATTTCTCAGTAATTTTCCAATTGTGATAAAATTTATAGCCGAGTATCAGGAGTCTTATAAAAATATGAAAACTACTTGTGTGTTATCTTGATAAATTAATAAATTATCTCAACTAATTTATCTCGAGTTTATCGAATAATATTTTGTTTTAGGGATATCGTAACATATATTGACAGACTCGTTCTACGATGAGGGACATAACATAACGTATCTCCCATCAAGTAGTGTGTCTTAGATCACTTTGCTCGATTAATTTTCACGGAAATCAATTTAATTGGGTGAGAAAAGGTATTCGAGGTACGTATATATAATGATGTCAATATGTTATCGAAAAACTAATTAATTACGAAAAGATGAAAACAATTTGCTCTCGACTCATACTCTCTACATAATTTTCACTCAGTTTCGATATAAATGGCGGATCCCCGATTACGAAAACTTGAAAAACGCGGCAAATTTCCCTAAGAATAAGTTCCTGCAATATCCATCTTCCCCAGCACACAGATAATCAAAACTCTTCGCCTTCCAATAAATTTTTGTCATCTTTTTTACTGATTATGTAAAATTTTTAACGTGTGCCTGATCATTTCTTTGATCTTTACAACAAATTCTTTGTATAACATGCGACAGAGAAACGTGCTCTCTTGAGGAAAAGAGAAAACTTTAAGATTTCTGAAGAAAGAACGAAAGGGAACGCGTTTTTTTTTTTTGCCAGGGGCATCGCGCAGCGTAGACACATCTCTGTCCGCGGTGGGAAACCCAGACAGACCGTACTGATTGGCCAGCACATATATATCTGCTTGGGGAAGAACCGATTACTTCAAGGTTATGCAAGTTGACGCATTTAAACATGTAAAGACAGTTGATTAAATGTGCGTTTGGTGAGTAGTAATGCGTGTAGCACGCGCGTAGTGTTGTCCTGACGACGCTGTTAAAAAGATACGTTCGTGCGGTGCTATCACGAGACTTCGGGGTGCTTGAGTGAAACACCTTCACGACACATCCCGACACATTTATTGTACGTGTGTGTATTTAATTGTTTTTGTTTTTTTTTTTTGTTTACGAAAGAGATCGCCAGAAATGCCAGATGCGTACGAGAACTTTAACATGGCGATGCGAAGCATGCTGACAGCCAGCGATATCGCGGATAACGAGGATCCGTACCTCCCGTCTAACGGTAATGCGCTTTTTGACGCACCATCTCGACGCCGCGTGCGCGTTTTCGTTTCCAACGAATCGCGCTCACGGCGGAGATTTGCATATATAGATTTGTACAATACACGCGACGATCGATTGTTATTAATATGTTCGTACAAACTTGTTTTGTATTGCACAGTGTGCTCATCATCACGTTCTTTGTCTTTTGTCGTAGCGCGTAATTTAAAAAAAGAAAGTTAGTTGCTTCAGTTTATTGACAAAAGTAAATTTCAAATCGCATAAAGAATGTTTGTAAAGGAGTTTAATAGATTGTTAACGCGTTGCAAGCTGCTAATATTTTTCTGATAACTATTTATAAGATATTTTACTCATCACTTATCTAGATTTTTATATAAAGAAGAGATAAGAGATATGTGACTAAAAAATACTAATACAAATGTAATTAAAAATACTAATTATAAGTGAGAAGGAATTTTTACATAAATATAGAAAAAAGAATTTGTAATTTGTTTTATCTTGTGGAATAATATGTTTGACATTTTTCTGAAATTTTCCAGATGTATTTAATATGAATACCCTAAGCCCATTTAGCGGATCTCAAGGAAATATGAGCGCTTCATCTCCATCAACATCTCTGTCACCAGAATACTTTTCTCCAGATGATTATTTTACTAATTTAAACAGTACCCCAGGTATATGTTCACATTCAACTCAGCTGTATAAACATACAAATTATTCAAATGTTTGCTCTGCTATGTTAATAACAAAAATTGCATCTTTGTTTTTATTATAACTTTTTTCTTGCACCTAGTACTTGGCGAACCGTACATTAAGATTTTGGTACAGCCAATAGAAAAGTTCAGATTCCGATATAAATCCGAGATGGTAGGAACACATGGAAGCCTGACGGGTGTTTCGTCTCTGACAGGTAGACGAAACAAGTGTGTGCCTACAGTGCAGGTAAATATATTCATAATCAAACGCGCCAGACCATTCCCCGTATGGCACAATATTGTTACAATGTTTATTTGTATTTCCAGTTATGTAATTTTGCGGATAACGCAATAATACGATGTACATTAGCTACGTCTGATGATTACAACAGAATGATACATGCTCACAGATTAGTGAGACGAGAAAATAACGAAGATGTTGACGATCCACACGAAGTAAAAGTTTCGCGACACGATAACCATAGAGCCGAGTACGTTTATTTATTTTTTTTTCTTACCACTAGCATTTCGAGCATGTAGCTCAGTTTTCTTCTTCAATCGGATTATTGGCACGGTTACATCAATACTAGATCTGCTTCAGATTCACAAACATGGGCATAATACACACTGCGAGAAAACACATTAAAGACGAAATAGTTCGGAAGTTGTGTGCGGAGCAGTTGGAAGAACGTAGACGGCTTAACAAAAACGCTTCTCTCAACTTGTGTGATGAAGCAAAAGTGAGTTTTTGACATCACAATCTTATCTTCTCTCTGTGAGAAACTCTCTGTGAGATTATGTTATTAAAAATGTGTTTATAAAAAACTTCAAATCATATAGTCTTCGAACGATATTTTTTTAATTTTTTTTTTTTACGTAGATTAAAATCAATGCGGAACATTATCAGAGGATCATGAACTTAAATAGCGTAGCTCTCCGTTTTCAAGCATTCATAAAAGATGAATTTGACATCATGAGACCGATCACACAACCAGTTTACAGCCACCCAATCAATAATCTGAGTAAGTTTGTCGCGATATTATAAAAAAGTTTTGAGATTTAAAGTATTTTGAAATGTTTTATTAATTATTTAACAAATAATAACACACTTATTTAAAAAGATGTAATATTAATACTGTGATGTAGAAAGCGCGTTGACTGGGGAATTAAAAATATGTAGAATTGATAAATACACCAGCAGCTGCGAAGGTGGGGAAGAAGTGTTCATATTTGTAGAAAAAGTCGCTAAAAGTAAGTGCACATTTGTTAAGCTATCGCTTTGAACTTGGCTATACATTTATATTGCGATATGTCGATGCTAATAATTTATATTTATGTGTTACGTAGAAAATATAAAAATCAGATTTTTTGAAGTGGATGAGGAAAGTGGAGTTGAAGTTTGGTCTGATTATGCTCGTTTCTCAGAACTTGATGTTCATCATCAGTACGCTATGGTTTTCCGGTAAATGCGCACATCTTGTGTACTGATGTTTTACTTTACTTTTTATTTTTTATTTTATTTTATTTTATTTTATTTTATTTTATTTTATTTTTTCACGTGATACACGTGATTGATCACGCTGCGTTTTTAGAACTCCACCCTATAAAGATCTAACGATCACGTCTCCGAAAGACGTCTTTATTCAACTGGAACGTCCTTCGGATTCACAGTGTTCGAACGCAATCAAGTTTGTATACAAACCTAGTGACCGCATGATGGGTAAGATACTAATAGTTTTTTTTGGTTTTTTTGGTTTTTTTTTTTTTTTTGTTTTATCTCTGCTAGCCTTTCTCCTGCATTTCTGTTTTAAGTGCAATTCCTTTTACAACTTTTTGTAATTTTAGGTAGGAAGAGAACGAGAGTTTCTGACTCAAATAGTGAGGAATTGGCACGGATGGCAATTAGTAATCAGAATGCACCGTCGATGACTACTACTTCAGAAGCGGTATTACCGAATACAAACGCACCGCTACCTAGTACGTCTTCAAATAACAGCGAACAAAATAGTAATTTATCTCAAGATTTGCTCGAGTTGTTAGAAGAAAAATGTCCTTCTACTGAGTTTCGGGCGTTTATGAACAATATGAATTCAGACGAGTTCTTACCACGTAAGTATTACGCGCGAACAATAGTTCTATAGTTCCATACATATAAAAAGTTACAGTAAAAAAAAAAAAGAACTAATACAAATAAATTTTTCCAGTCTATACAGACTGCTTACAACAAAGCGGAACTCTAATTTGTGACGGAGCACACAGTAAAACACCAAATGTTATTTATGAGGTACGTATAGAGACGTACGATGTAAAGTTAAAATTGCGTTCTTTATTATATATATATATTATTCCGTTTTCGATATTTCTACAGGACGACGATAAACTATTTGCTAATAAGATTCTGTGCAATGCAATAAGAGATATTCAGAAAAAATCAGGAAAAACAAAAGATATTATAGTCAACTTATTCAAAGACCGAACAACTTACGGAGATACGCCTCTACACTGTGCCCTAAGATATGGACAAAAAGAAACCGCAAAGAATATCCTGAAGCTCATGAGCGTTTTGAAGTCAGACGCTGCCGAATTGATAAACATACAAAACAGTTCTGGAAAGGTAGGTAAAGTTTCTTTTACATTTCGTTTAATAATTAAAATAAATATTTATTTGATAATTATTGCACGACAGACTCCGTTGCATTATGCCGTTACGCAAATCCATCCGGAAATTACGAAAGCGTTACTGATGCTTGGCGCTGATCCGAATGTAGCAGATCATTGTGGACAAATGCCGCTACACAAAGCTGTAAAGTGTACGTATTAATGCGAGACTATTAAAAAAAAAAAAAAAGCTTGAAGTATTTAAATATTTCCACTTATGCAATATATAAATTTACATGATTGTATATGATACTTTATAGGTTCAGAAGCAAGAGCAAACATCGATATTTTGTTAAATGAAAGAACAGTTAACATTGAAGCGAACACGGATTTAGGGTGGACACCGTTGCAGTTAGCCGCTCAAGCGGGCTCGTTTCACGCAGTGCAGGCTCTCGTTAAAGCGGGCGCAGATGTCAACAGTACCGATATGTCTTACGGAAGAACTGCTTTGCACGTGGCGGTCGAAGGTGGCCACAACGACATAGTGAAATTCCTATTGGAAAACGTGAGATCAAAATGATCGTTGAGTGATTTTTGTTTTTTTAAAAATCAAATTGCACACATTAATAATTTTTGATTCCGACAGACCAAGATAGACGTGAACAAGCGAAACTTCAGCGGCAACACAGCGTTGCACACTGCCGTGGTTACGCCAGGATCGAAAGCTAAACAAATCTGTGCTCTTCTACTGAAACACGGTGCCGATCCACATATAAAGAATTATCATCACGAACCGGAAGCACCAAACGTATGTATGCAATTGTTTAAAAATATTAGGTGTTGGAATTAATTTATAGCGTTTTACAAGAGATGGCGTAGGTAGTACAGTATTTCGTTGTTACCTACAGTAATGTATTCATCGTGAAACAGCTGTCATTGGACCATATATGTAATACTCCTATATTGCTAGTCGCGTATCTTCGCAATGAGAGGCACAAGGCCCGAGAAAGGGAGACGCACGAAGTCCAAATATGGGCATAGATGGTCGAGCGTCATTATGTTCACCGCATGCGCACAAAGCAGCTGGAGAGAGAGGCTACTATATTGTCTGCACCGTAACGGTGAGCTTCAGGTCGGCACCGTACTAGCAATATAGGAGTATTACATATATGCATTGGACGTTATTTGCTTTTCATAACCTTTTTTTTTAATCATAAATAACAACACTTTTTATAATTTGAATATTGAATATTGAATATGTCAAAATTTGTGCCGAACAAAGTGTTTTTGCGGGGAGTTTTACTTCATTACTTTCATATGAACACAAGTGCTGCTGAAGCTCATCGTATTTTAGTAGATGTGTACGGTAAACATGCTCTAGCTGAGCAAACGTGTCGGAAGTGGTTTGCACGTTTTAAAGATGGTGAACTCGACTTGGATGACAAGAAGCGACCTGGCCAGCCGAAAAAATTTGAAGATAATGATTTGGAGGCATTGCTCAATGAATTTTATATTAATATAAAATATCAAACCGATCATAAACAACGAGATTATTCTGTTTATGAGTTATTTTTATGCAAGTCGTATTAAAATTTGATTTCGTTATATTTAAATAAGTTTTATTTTTGTCATAGGTCGAAGAAGACGAAGAGAATATAGTAACAAAAATAAAAATTGAAGAAGAGGATTTGGATTATAAAAATGTAGAAGAACATAGCGGACAATCGTCGTTCGACTTGGCATCCAACAAACCAGATGTACGTCGAAGCAAACTGCGTTTTATACTATTGATTTGGATTTTATTTATTTTGCAATTTTTATATTTGGAATTGCTGTTCTTCCAATCTATTCTGCTATATTTAACGATTTTTGAAACCGTTTTGCGACAAAAAATACATAACTAAAAATGTACACATTTGTTAATCAAGCATTATAATTTGTGTTTTGTAGATCTTGCAGCTCGTTTCTGAAAGTGATGCATTCTTAAAAGAAGAAGTGCAATGTAAAGAAGAAGATATAAATGATACAGAAAAAGTTTGGATGGATGTGCAACAAGAAGTGCAGTTAGCAAACATATTGGACAAGACAGAAGGATGGAAAAAATTGGTCCAGCATTTCAACTTTGATGATTTTATAAGAAAAACTATTGAACAGAGCTCGATCAGTCCGTCGATGCTTCTTTTGAATTATATTGGTGTAAGATTCTTATTTTCTTGCCGAATGTTTTATTTTATATGAGAAATCCATTTGCATATATAATCTGTCAATAATTTCTTTGTAGATACAAACCAATACTTCTCTCAGCGAGCTTCGCAACATATTAGAAATTGTTGGCGAAAGAGAAGCTGCTGCATTCATGGCTTTTAAAAAAATGTTAAGTTATGTATAAACCGTATTGTATGATGGCATCATTACGTCGTCGTATTGCATATTATTATTGTTGATAAGAAAACGTTTATATCGGAGAGATTAACTAAATTTTTTACTAGGATTCTTATCACATTTAATAAAAATATACATATACATATATACATATACATATATTTACAAAATACATAAATACACGTACTTGACAGACATTACGTGCCTCTGTATCATGTTGACATACAGTAAATACATACAAAAAAATCACAAAAGGTTTATTTTCTCTATTGTTCCTAATTATTCCAAAATCTAATATATGTTAATTTCTCTCATGGGCTCGGACTTCAAAAATCTTTCGAAGCCTAACCTAGATAAGTCTATAGTTGCGAAACGTGAGAGCAGAATCAATTCAGCTATCGCACGTCCAACCGCGGGTGCTTGCTGGATACCGTGTCCGCTGAAACCAGTTGCGAACAGCAAGTGCTTATGGTAAGGATGAAAACCGATAATACCGTTTTCATCAAAAGTGTTGTATTCGTAATATCCAGCCCATGAGGATTTTATCTGGAATACAATGTAATCGTACTTTATAAAAATTTTGTTCACTCAAGTTACTCTTTGCACGAAGAAAAACCTATATATATATGTACCTTTAGAGCCTCAAACGCTGATACTCTACGAGCTAGCAAAGGCCACACCGTGTTGTCGAAGTATTCGTAATCGACATCTAAATTTTCTATTGACGGTTCTTCGTGATGTTCTGGGGATTTTCCCGCAATGTAATTGTTTGCCAGACCGTCTCGCCTGTATGGGAATCATTTCCAATCTTATCCTTCAATTACTATATCATCTGTTATACAGATGTATATGTATATTTATATATATCACTCGTACCTGAAATACAATCCACTGGGTTCGATCGTCATAGGTGTGTTTAAACCAGGTCCGTCAGGACTATTGAAGCAATATACAAATCTTTTTCTGCAAAACGGAGATGCGAATAAAAGTGACAATAAAAAAAAAGCAAGAGATAACATACTTTTTCAATGAAATTACCTGGGCTCCACTGGTAAAGGTACAGACAATATTTCTTCACCCGTTCCAATATTAGCCATTTCGGCCACTTGACCACTAAATGCGCCCGCGGCTATAACAACTATAGCAAATTCTATTGACCTAATCTCGCCGTCGTTCATTTGAATCTGATGAGAACCACGTGTTTATGTTAAAAGTTTACACACACGTAACTGGAAGTTTATATAAAAAAACTTTATGAGCAAGCCAAATGATTTCTGTTCAAATTACTCACAACTGCCCTGTTTAATTTTGTTAATGGATTCATATTCTTATCGAAGGCCCCAGGTAACTCCTTGTATTGAAACGCCACAACTTCGCCATTGATATATTGGGTTCCTAAATAGCTAGCCTTATTTTTGAAGGCACACAAAAGAGACCACGGATCAAACCATCCTTCTTTTTCCAAACCAAGACATCCCGCTGCAATGCCGTCAGTATTTAACCAGGGAAATCGTTTCTTCAACTTCTCCGCGGTAAGAACTATGTTTTTGGCTCCCAGAGAATTTTGCAGTTTCGAACTTTTAACTAAAGATTCTGCTCCTGCCTCACTCGCCAGAATTAAATAACCATACGGGTGGAAACACAAATCTATGGGTGGTTGTCCCGGAATACCCAAATGTTCGTTGACATTTCTCATGAACTCCGCGCCGTACAGTGACATTTCAATATTCTCTTCGAGAGTGAACTGTTGGCGCAAGCCGCCCACTGAAAGAGTTGTGGAAGCTTTGGCGTACTAAAATAATCAATAAACACAGTTCTTTCATTTGGTATTCAAGAGACTTATAAATAAGCCTTGAACTAACACCTGAATTAACATCTTACCGTGGGATCTCTCTCGACTACAACAATTCTGAATTCCTCTTTGTGAAACTTCTCCTTTAACCAGTACGCTACCGAACTGCCTATCGCACCACCGCCAATAATAAGTACATCACATTGGGCGGGAATTATTTCAGATTCGTTGAAGAATTTTGTAAAATCTGAAATCTCTTTGTTGGATGACATCAGGTTTTTTAAGTTCGCCCACTCCTTCTTGATACTTTTCATCATTTTTTTTCCAGGAGAGGTGGTATCCACAAATTCTTTATATTTCGACACATTTTTATCGTTGTCTTCCGCCTTTGAGCTCTGTAAATTTTAATATACACAATCACGTTACGCGTCATATAAATTGCATTAAAAATCATTCAAAACAAACTGGCAATTCAATTTAATGACTCTTTTGCTAAGGAAAGACTGCACGTGCTGTGAAAAAATTTAACCTCCAACGTGCGCGCGATCTTTTTTAATTAAAAAAATATCAGAGACAAAATTACCTGTTTCCTAGTGGAATTAAAAAATTGAATCGTCGTGCATTGTTTAAAAAAATCAACGTGCTTTCTGTTGCGTGTCAAATATCGGAGCATGTTCCTGCGCGTAACGAATTGTTGTCAAACAGTAGTCAAAACGCCGAAAACTCTCAAACACTGAGAACTGCGAAGATTGTTAGCCTCCTAGACTATTTATCGGTTGAAAAATATGATATGATTGAAACAATAAAAATGGTTATCATTGTTTATCACAAAAAAATCATTTAATAATTGTATTTACACTGATAACGAGACATTGCGACACGTGAGGCATACGTGCGTGCCGATAAAAGCAGCGTTTTTATCAGAGACAGTCTCGAAGAAAACAAATTTTTTTTTAAATCTGCACAGTGCACTGTAAGTAACATACGCTCTTGTATATATTCTTATCTATAAATTGTCTTAATTTTATTTAAACATACTTACATTATAAAATATATTTACATGTTTTATTACAAAAATATAAGATTTTTTCAAGATGTACATATATGTGTAATTTTGAGAGAAGTGTTTTTTTTTTTTTATATTTGTAGATTCTTAAATACAGTACAGTTGTCTATAATTATTGTTTACAGACTATTGTTTTTTTTTTTTGAGAAAATAACTTTAAGGCAGTACTGGACCATCTGAGATATATATTAGTGTGTGTGTATATACATACACATTCACACAGCCACCAAACAAGCAACAAGCAAAAATACAGTTTGCAAAATTCTTGATGCAACTTTTTTTTATATGTCTTACGTATAACATACGCTAAAAACAAATTAAAATGCTAGGAAAAATACATACATTTATCTGTTTGTCTATAAACACATTTGATAATTAACTACATTACTTAAGTTTTTAACAGTTTTTTCTAAATCTTGATAGTGTCAGAATGCGGTCAAATGCAAATCGAAGAATCGGAACGGAAAAGATTTACGGTGAGAGATCATCATCATATTGTTCCGATTTTTCCGACCGCGCATACAGTACTGTCTTAATTATCTTAAATAATATAAAAATAAGTACCTGATATTTTTGGCAAACTATTCAGTGATTCACAACACAATAGTTATAATTTCACACTAAACAATAAAAATACATTTGCAAATGTAAAAGAAACAAAATACACTGCAATGATCGTTTGAAATTAGAACTGTTGCTTCTTACTATCTTTCTTATCTAACATGTTGCAAGGTATCAGTACCATTTTTGGTAACACAGAGGACGATTTCACTAAGTGTTGAGTGTTCTTCGCTGCATTCTGACCTGAATTTACATATTCCACTTCTGCTTCCGTAACGATCTTGCAAATATTTAACTTGATATCCGCTTGTGCTTTTGGCGGTAACTTCTTCACCGTCTGCGCCATGCTCTCGAAAAACAGTTCTATACTACTCTTGTTCTCAGGAGTCACGTAAACTTGCTCAAGATTCATCTCAATGTCTTTATTGTTGTTCTTAAATTCCTTCTTCAATTCCTTCGCCAGCAGTTGATTTGCCATAAAAATAGAAGCTGTGTTATTAGTATTGTTTGTTAAACTTGTATCATTGCCGGTTTTAAGAATTGAATTCTTTGGCTTTTTATAAGGAATGGACGATGTCATTTTCGGAAGTTTTTTCTTCTGATACTTTGACTTTTTCTGTGGAACATAACTGTCAGCATCTTGTTGCATCTGCTGCTCATGCTGAGTTTTCGTACTCTGACTAATCAACTGGTCCTCACTGTTGTCCAATACCTCTATTGTTTCAGTTTCCTCTTCCTGTTCACCGGGTGTTTCTTCCAGAACCTCATAATCTTTATATTCCTCCTCAGTTGGATCTTCCAACTGTTCGAGTAAACCTTCAGGAGTTGTTTTATTTGAATATATTTCGTCTATATATTCCTTACTCAGCTCCAAACAAAATGGTACATAGTCTGGTTCAAACCTGTCAAAGCGTTCTTATTTGAGCAAAAGAGCTTACACAATTGAATCTCATTACCAAAAAAAAAAAAACTTTCTTACGGTAATTTCAAGAAGCTCAGGTGATCTTCAAAATACCACTTTCTTCTTGTTGCATTCTCTTCGTCGGTCTTGGAGAGAGTGAGCTTTATGATGCGGGAATATGTGTCCTTAATGTTGTTCCACTTCAGTTTCAACCATGTTGCTGCAGAAAATATTCAATGTAATCATGAGTTTGTTCACCGCTGTTGATTACTGCTTGCAATTGTGCTTGGAATTAAGAGATAAATAATGTGTACATATTCATCATTGGAGCAAAAAAAGGAAAACAAGAGTAACTACAACGAAGTGTAAATAACAAAAATAAAAATCTAACATCACAAACACAAATTTTTTCACATACGTTCTACTCCGAGTTCATTTGCGATACGCTCCCAGACTTTCTGTCTGAGATAATTTATTTTGCCACTGAAGCCAGTTACTTCACTGCAATACAGAACCGGATGCTGCTTGATCGCCTCTATTATTCTCTCCATCAGCCGCTGGGAATCGGGCGGCATTGTCAATATTTCGCGTATGTCGCACATAATCGACGCACGCAAAATACCTGCGAACAACAAAAGTTAACATTAAAAATAATCACAACACGTCGCGCTAAAAATGTTTTTTATGTCACGATCGTTTTCCCGCCGTCGTTCGCCCGGCCGAAGGTAAAGCCGGACGTGTCAAGATTTGTCGTTCGCATCACAACGAATTTTAATGTGCACGCGTCATTACGACATTACAACGTCGTCTATCAATAATCAAACGTGATAATTTTGCCGAACAAACAAGCGGACGCGAATGAGAATTATCGTACCTCGCAGGTTAAGCAAAAAAAAAAAATCGCTCGCTGCTGTGAAAAGTGACCGAAAGTATTGATGATCGCTCGATAGCGTTGCAATGATTCAAAAATTCGTCTCAGGACTCGATAAATAATCGTTTACATCCAACGATGATCAAACGTGAATCAACGGTAAATCAACAACGCGCCGTCTGCTGCCTGTGACAAATTGTCGCAAATCGCGACTAATATTGGGGTTGCATACGCGCCATTTTACCTGTAGAATCTCGACCTGATTTCGTGAACGCTGATAGGTTGTTGGATAGAGAATTTTGAAGATTCGGAAAATACTTCGTCGAGCAGCCAATGAGAAAACTGCTACGTGATGGACAATTTTTGATTGCCTTCGTAAGATGTCAGTCAAATGATGTTGCTAACGATTTCCAGTGGAACGGAGTACGACAGCCCTCTATAGTTGTTGCAACACGACAAAACCAAACCTACTTGTTTGCTTAGATAACTTGTTCGCTAAGTGATCGTCGTGTTCGTGCAATTGCGCGCATCTGACTCCTTTGCTTTGGAGATTTTTGTGGAAAAGAATTGTGATATTTTCCGACTAAAATCGATGGCGCATCTTCCCTCGGAGCTTATATCGCACGCGCAAAAAGTGTGCAGACTGTACAAGCGTGCTCTACGCACTACGAGGGATTGGTATCACAAACAACCCGAGTGGAGGTACACGTCAGCTGACGGCGCTCGATGTGTGATTTTGTTTTTACAGCTAAGAACTACATATGGAAGTGAGATGTAATACATAAGCGATTTGCCAGGAACGTGTATCGTAATCAAATTTTTAATATTCTGCAGATATCAAGCCGTGCTGCTGAGAGAACGATTCGATAAAAACAAGGATATAAAGGACTTACGTTACGCGAAGTATCTGTTGGAAGAAGGGGAGAAAGAAGTCTTCCTTAAACAACATCCTATACCGTCGCGATATGCAAATTCGATCACAGGAGGAGCGTACAATCGAACAACCGAGTCCGAAGATTGGGTCCTAGATTTTTGGGATCCCATGGAAAAAGCTCAGTATCCCAAGTACTTCGCGCGTCGTGAACAAATGAAGGATGAATATGAGAAGTGGTATTACGAAACGTATCCTGAGGAAAAGAAAAAGCTCAAGGATCATTAGATAAATTAGGATATAATGCTTTGCATCTTGTGATGTAACTTGTAGATAAAAAATTTGTATAATATATAAAAATGTGTGTTACTGCTGAAATCGTCGTTATTAAATAGAATACCGCTCTTATTTTATATTACATGTGTTAAAATTACCTTTCTTCTGAAAATTGAGAACAAAAAAAAATTTTATAAATGCGAGGACAAATGATAAAAAGTAAACATTTGATCTGCAACTCAACCGTACACACTGTTTACATACATGGTATTTATTATTTAATCAGAAATACATGCCAAGCAAATTTTTTCATAAATTAATCTTCTTAATGTTACATTATATTAACATATAATTAACACTAACATTACATTAAAAAACAATGAGTCGAATCTTGTGAAGTTTTGTTTTGTATTCCTTTAGGAAAACATTGTATAAAACCTATTATGTATCTTAGATACATATGTATCTTAGATAACACACAAACAAGACACAGAATCTTTTATTTTATAGATAATTGAAAAAATACTATATGCGAGAAAATGATGTTATAGTTTGTTTCAAAATATTAAAAACACAAAAAGTGAATTTATTTATTTGTATATATACTTGTTGTATATATACTTATTTGACTATGTGTGCGTGTATAATACAATCTAATTTTATTTAATACATTATTATCATTTGGACTCAGAAATTTATAAATATATGAAACAATCATTCAAACACACCAATTAAAAAGTGCCAAGTGAGTTCATTTCATCTTATACTGTCATATCTTATTTAATTTGCAAGCAATTCACTTCATTTCCTATCATAAATTATTTTATAATTGCGAACGTATTTAACACACATAAAACATGTTAAAAGTTTTTAATATTAAATAATATTAAACTTATGAACAAAAAAAAAATGGAAATCTCAGTTTTTTGCATGAAGATGGAAAATTCAGCTTGTATTTATAAGTTATTTATAGTAAATATATATTTATAGCACTTATATATATAAATATTATTTATATTTTAATTATGTGAAATTAGGGACACATAAGTATGGTTTTTTCTTTCTTATCTATATTACAATTTTTCAACATTGATAGGTTTTGCAATTTTGGAAGCAATTATCCGGGACTGGAATAGACTACAAAACAAAAAATATCTTAGAACAGTGCTTTAAATAAAAAATTTTAGAGCGCGCGAAACAAATTCAAAACTCTGAAAAACGAAACAGGACTGTTCAACCTGTGCCTACATTTTTTTTGACGATATATATATGTATCTAGTGATCAACACAGTTCATAAAAGCACACAACTTTTAGAACTTAGAATTAAGAGTTACACTTTATGCCAGTGATTACTCGCATATCAAGACAAAAAAAAAAAAAAAAAAAAAAAAACTGTGTACAAAATAATATAATCAAAGCTAGTCATAATGATATTTATTTCTAGTTTCTGGTCTATAATTAAATTTTGCTCTACGTCTCCCTATCTGAATGCAACAATTCTCTTCGGGCTTTGTAATCTTTTTCTTCTGCTTAATTCTCTCAACTTTTTGTTTATTAATGATACCGTTACGACACATTGTGATTAGAACTAACTAGTGGGCGGAGGTGGCGGTGGCGGCTGGGCTAGCAACGTCGGTAGCGTGTTCAAATCGATCCCCGGTGGCGCGGGAGTTTGTTGCTGTGGCGGTGGTGGAACTGGGGCAGCCGGTGGCCAGCCGCCCATTTGTTGTGGCTGCCAGGTACCCGGAAATCCGGGGGGCGGCGCCGTTCCCGGCGGTGGTGGTCGCATCGGTCCCTGCTGACCTTGCTGCCACGGCGGAATTCCCATTCCAGGCGGCGGAATCTGCGTGGGTGGCATCTGGCCCGGTGGTGGTGGTTGATTGTTGCTGGCCATCCACGGCATTAACGGAGGAATGTTGGGCTGTGTAGTGGAGCCAGGCGGCGGCGGTGGTGGCTGCATCACGCCCGGTGGGGGCGGCATGCTCACCGGTGGTTGCCATTGCATGTTCATATTGTTCATTCCTTCGCCACCTTGACTCCACGGCGGTGGCGCCATGCTAGGTGGTGGCATCATCGGACCTCCCTGCATCATCTGCGGTGGTGGATGCGCTGGAGCTGCCATTAATGCACGAGGAGGCTGCTGCCTAAAAGCAAAGGAAAGAACGATTCATTTTCGGTCTAGATTGGAACAAGGAGAAAAAAGACAACTTGTCGCTCTTACCTATCGAAGAGTCCAGGATAGCTAGGATTAGGATTGGGATTCTGCTGCTGTCTGGCCTGTGCGGTCTTTGACCTGTCTGGTGGTGGTCCCTCTCCTAATTCGGCCATAAGCGACATATACTCTTCATCTATTTTGGCTTTGTCTCCAGTCTGACCCATTCCTCCCATTCCAGCGGCAGCCGGACCACCTTGACCAGGTCTCTTGGATCTACAATCTCTAGCGATATGTCCCGCACCACCACAATTCGAACATACTATATTATTTGTTACATTTGGCTTATCTGGACACTGAAATTAAAAAATTAAAAAATCGCATTAGTATGTCGTAGCGGTATTTTTTTCTAATTCTTTGTTTTGAAAAAACATAACAGAAAAGTTATACACACCAGCCATGACTTATGGTCCGGAGCACCGCAATTGGTGCAACGCGGACCGTCATTTTCACGCAAAGTGCCGTTCAATAAAGCTAATTCACGTAATTGATTACGTCGTAGATCATTTTGTCCCTCTGGCACTTCCACACCTTGACGAATAATTTCGTGTATCTGCAATAATTCAATTAGTATTATAACGCTACAATGCATTTATCTTACATAATTACATTATACATTTTCTCACGTTAACGTAACTTACAAGTTACAGAAGAATTATAAAAAAAAAAAAAAAATAATACGGAGAAACATACTCGTTCTACAGCCTTTTTCACAGCGTCTAAATTATTCGCGGTAATGTAGGCATGCAAGGGTTCGTCTTCGCCTGGTAAAGGCTGTCCATCTTTCCTGCCTACTTTTCCTTCTTTCACGGATCCTTTGCCGCGAATTATAATTTTTGCGCCTGTCTCCTTTTCCATGGCTAGATTTCAAAAGAAAATATAAATAAATCAAGATTTTTAATTTAAAATTCATTTATATACGATTGATAATAGCTTGCAAAATGCAATTACACTTTAACGTATTTCCACGTGGTCCAATGAGTAAACCGACAAAATTTATATCAGGATGTTCTTCTTGGGGAATCATCACTTTGTCATGAACTCTTATTATTGGCGGTCTGAAACAAAAGAGATAAATTGAGTATTTGAGAAAAAAAAAAAACAATTAATGAGCAGAGCTAGTTAGAAAAAATGTTACTTATAACAGAAATAATATCTGTGAAACTTACTTATAATCTGGCGGTGGCTTAAACTCCGGATTGATTTTCAGGATCTTCTGAATCAAATTATGACGTTCTTCTTCCAATTTACGTCTCGTACGATATTCCCTTGTGTTCAACCGTTTACCATCGCTACTGTAAATAGGCTCGGGAGATGGAGATCTGAAAAATACAAAAGGTAATACCCCATATCAAGATATAAATTTTCATCAAGATGATACTAATATACAAGCAACCTGAACCTACTATGACTGTATGAATAAGTGGGGAAAAACCGTTGTGATTTCGAGCAAAACATTTATTCCGATAGACAATTTTTTTTTTCATAAAATTGTGATAGATATGTAACTAAATCATCGCGCTGTGCTAGTGTTTTTTTTTTTATATTAATTTAATTTCTCTATAAATGTTATAGTAATCGTGAAAAGTTTGAGGATCCAGCAATTATAAAGAATATTGCTTTTATTAGAAACTGTACTTAAAAAAAAAATCTTAACAAAAAGAACGTTCCACAAATTTTGCAACTGCACGTGATCAATAGAGTTGCTAATATTAAAATGTATATTGTGTTTCGATTACATAATCAGAGCTTTAAATGTGTTAATTGTTAAGATTACTTTTCAAAAAAACTGTATATATTAAGTTTCCTAATATGTGTTGAAGAATAGAAAAATTAATGTCACTGCCGGATATAGCATATTATTTAATATTCTACAGTAGGCAACCACTGGGAGACTGCACGTTTGTGCACGGCAGATATCGGTATGATGTCAGCTGCTAAGACAGATCCTGTGATTATTAAAATAATCTTTTGCATTAGTTAATATCATGTAATATCTCAATCAGTATATATCTCACTATATCACAATGCTATTAATAAAAAACACAATTACATAAAAATAATGGATCCAGCTAAAATCGGTAAGTTATAAACCTATTGGAATAAATTATTAGGAAAAAGTATACGTGTATTCGTTATGTTTAAGACCTGTACCTGAAAGTAACGTTAAATTCTCTGTTAAAATTTCAATAAACCGATATTTTTCCTGAAAGATTTCCTCATTAAGATTGTAATTAGCAATAATGAATCTTCCTATTAAAATTATTAATCGTTTCAAGATGTGCCGTGCAAATCACGGCAGCCTGCGTAAAGGGACAGAACTTTTTTCACTCTAAGTGACCCATGCAGAAAGCTCTCATGTACTAACAAAATTGATAAGAGAATCTATGTTATCGGTGCTGTGACAATTTTTATCCGCTTATCAAACTCGATTGCAACAGGTCATCTCAGAGCTGTTCTATGTGTGCAAAGAATGTATCTATTTAAGAAATATACATCAACTAGAATACCCACTGCTCTCTTTAAACACTGCTACTAATTTATGATCGATATCAATTTGTCATGAAAACCCATTTTGTGCGTACGATTATGCTTTTGGATTCTTTAAATAAAATTTTAAGAAATGTGAAATGAAGCGTAACCGCGACTTGTAGCAGTGTTTAATAAAACTGAATTATTAAAATAGATTGATTAGGGCAAACCAATACTATCAAAATTCATCTTCTTGTTGTGGGGGCTCTAATCAAGCCCAGTGTTTTCAAATGATGGATCGGTATTCCCACACTAATTGAACCTGAGCCATATAGAGATATTTTCTTTAAGGCTTCTGTATTACGGGCTGCTGTATGGTCAGTAGATAGGTATTGGTAGATATAACGTTTTTTTGGTATGTAAGTTTCTTTCAAACCTTTCCTCAGGATTAAGCGGAATTCCAAGATCGCCGGTGCGTAGTTTCCTGCTGATTTCCTCAATCTGCAGCTGAACTGTAAACCAACGGGTTAGAGGGGGCGGAAACCCCAACAGTTAGATATTGCCAATTTGCCATAATCATATACATTCTATAAAATAAGCTTTTTCAAAAAAAAACAAAAAAAAAAAAACAAAAAAAAAACAACAATATTATCAAGGTATTGTGTATATTTAAAGTTAAACATCACAGTTAATCATTAGTTCCCAAGTAAAAAGTTTAAGTTGCTTCTTACATGGCTCATTAATTAAACTTATATTTCTTGAAAATCATATCTTGAATTATTAATGACATCTAAATGATAAACAATATAAAAGTCTTATGGAAATATACAAATTGCTTGAAAACAAGTTAGTGGCATTTGAAAATATATCAATGATCAGATAATTATTCAGCAAAATTGGCAATCCCTCTTGCCAAATTTGATGATTCAATAGTTTTTAAGAAGCTTCCTGATGCTTACCTCTAAAAATTTTGAATTTTTATCAATATATATATATATAAATATATATATATATATACACATCATCATATACTTACATCACTCCATCTATTCTATAAATTAGGTTTTAGAAACTTATGTACAGAGGCAAAATATTTAAAAGAATTCCCTAGCCATGTGTGTGTACTAACTTACTAGAAAGAAAATGATACTGTAAATATTAAATAAGAGAAAGAAACTTACAGAGGTAAGCTTTCTCCTGTTCAGGAGTCAGATTTGTTGGTAGTACCGTAGGCATCCCTGGTATAAATGTTTTGTCATGTTCGCTACCACTCCATCTAGTCTTTTTCCTCTTCTTACGTTCTACCTCTTTCAATTCTTTCTCCTGCTTACTATCACCTAAAATTTGTTCGATAGAATAAGAGCTTACACAGAAGCAACAAAGTGTCTTCAGTAAATATAAAAATATCTTTCAAAAGATTTAACAAATAACAAGACACACGTTATATAAAACATCTGTAGGAATCGGGATCAAATTTTTTTTAATTTTTACAAAAAGCCCAAAAAACAAATGAGAATAAAAGAGAATCTGACAACAAAGTCGATTTACCTTCTGCTTCCCGCTTTCGGGTTAACGACGTAGTATTATTGCTCATCGAGTTCGGATTTGCGTTCACCTGCGCGCCGTTCGCGATCGCGGCACTTACCGCGGCAGCCGCCGCGGCCGCAGCTGCGGCCGCTGCCGAAGCCGTGCCTGTGGGGGTCTGCTGCTGTTGCTGAGCGTTCTGCAGATAGCTCGGATTTAACAACGATGTGAAATTACGCGACTGATTCATGTCGCCGGCGATGTCGCATGCGACCGCACTCGATGTGCTCATGCACGATCTCGCAAATCTTCGTCGATCGAACGTCGAACGTCAACGACAATCGGCCACGCTAACGGAGAAGAAAGTTTACACGCTGAGAAAATGGCGAAGTCCGTTTCTCCGACCGATCCAGAATCACCCGCCCATGTGTCACGGTGGGTGGTAACTGTGTGGATGGCAACACTTCTATTCGCTTCTGTTAGGCGATATCGCAACCGTATGAATATTAGCCAGCAATACGCGCCTCAAGGCTTTCTCGCAATGAGATAACGGAATCACGTCGACGAAACAAACAGCAGATGCGTCGAAGCCCAGACTCGATTAGGTGCAGTTGCGGCTCACTGGAGCGGATCTACTCCATTGAAGTCAGAGAAAGAGGAAGGTTACACGGGTCCTACGCTCGTTGCGTAGGATTTTCCACGGAGTTTCGGAACACAGCCCCGATTGGTCAAATTCGGCCAATTGTCGGTGCGATTGGTCAATATCGCGAGAACGGTTGTTGCGAAACAGTCGGATTAGCTTTGTCCCACAAACCTGGTCTATGATTGGTCGATTTGATTTTATCAGAGAGAAGACTACTGTTCCGTGGTAAAGTCACGTTTACAACAACACTCGCTTGTCGAAAGTCGCGTTCGCATGAGAGAGATCTCGTTGAGCGCATTTTCGGACTGACTGCTGTATTTGTTTGGCAAGCAGCGCCGTGATGTAACGTTACGAGCGGCGTAATGTTGAAGCGTATTGACGTCGCCGGCGGCGCGGAACAACACGGAAGCACAGTAGCAGCAATTACGAATTACGATAACACGAGTGTGGCTGTGGTGCGTTTCCACGCGGCCGTGAACGACCGTTCCCGTCGTCGAGAGTAAGAATCGCTCGACGTTTGTTGCACGTAGGATCTTCGTCAATCGAAAGAGAATTCTCGCGACGACTTCTCGGTGATTGTGATGATGCAGCAACGCTTGTTGTCCCGTCAGCGATAACAACGCGATGACGACGACGACAACGACAACGACGACGATGACGACGACGACGACGACGACGACGACGACGATGTCGCCCGCGTCCCGGCAGTGAGCTCGGCGACCATGGTGGTGATGTTAATGACATCGCGAGTGCAACGTGAAACTGCCGTCGCATTTTGATTTGCGTTACGCCGCGAGCCGCGTACTTCGTATTCCGACCCCGACGACGGGGTCGTCATCGAACCGGAGTGATCATCCGCTGGACAAAAACAATCCCGGAGCGCAATGGCAGCGCACAAGACGGTTGGGCAGAATGCTCGTAAAAAAATACAGGTATATCCAAGATGTAGAATTTTATATCGTCAACACGGATATCCGTAACCGAGTCGGACAACTCTATTGCCGGACTCGAAGAGTCCGCCCCGTTGATTTCGCGAAGAGATTAGATTTCACGGAATCGAGAAATTTGTGTTCGCGCGCGCGTAACACATCGTCACGAAGAGCGGGAAGCGATTATACAGTGTCAAGTGCTTAGTTTGAAATTTTTTTCGATAAGTGTAGTTTATCACAGCACTTCTTGCAACATTCAAGTGTTTTTTATATCAGATTGCAATTTCGTTTTTTTTTTTCCTCTAGATGGAATATAAACGTATTTGCAAACGCTGAATTTTTTTTTTATCAATCTCATAACATTAACAGAATGCACATGTATGGATATTTTATTTATTGTATTGGTTTTTATTATTTTATTGAGATTAAAGTTTTATATAAATTCAGTATTAAAAATTCAGTATTGTAAAAATTTTTTTATTCTTGTGATAAAATTGAGAAGTAGCGGAAATATATAAAAGAGAGGTGCCGTATTAATTGTATTCTATATTAATTTGCGTTTATTTTGCCTGGTCAAAGGTGTCTATGGTTATAAGAGATGAGGTGGAGAAGCAGCACAGAGCTGGCATTAATTCGTTGCAATACGATCCAGGTCTGCATAGACTATATTCTGCTGGGAGAGACAGCATTATAAGGATATGGAATTGTAGAAATATCAAAGATCCATATATCCAGTCAATGGAACATCACACAGATTGGGTCAATGATATAGTTTTGTGTTGTAATGGCAAAAATAGTATGTATATATATATATATATATGTGCAAGTTCAAAATTTAATAATTTTCTAAGACAATTTTGATCTTGAGTTTTTATCATTTTCAACTAATGTCAATTGTCCATTCAATCTGTACAGTTATATCCGCAAGTTCTGATACAACCGTTAAGGTGTGGAATGCGCATAAAGGTTTTTGTATGTCCACATTGCGCACTCACAAAGACTATGTCAAAGCGTTGGCATACGCCAAAGACAGAGAGCAAGTCGCTAGTGCTGGCCTGGATAAGTCAATATTTCTCTGGGACGTTAATACACTAACCGCTCTTACTGCTAGTAATAACACGGTGACGAGTACGTATCGATAATGTAACGCTTAGCATTTGTGTCTTTTATATGTGTAATTAATTTTGCAAATTTATCGTATCAGCGTCGTCACTGAACGGAAACAGAGACTCGATATACAGTCTGGCGATGAACCAAAGTGGCACAATTGTAGTGAGCGGCAGCACGGAAAAAGTTCTCCGAGTATGGGATCCGCGATATTGTAGTAAACTTATGAAACTTCGTGGACACACGGACAATATTAAAGCGTTAGTCCTGAACAAGGACGGTACTCAGTGTTTGTCCGCGAGTTCCGATGGCACTATCAAATTGTGGTCTCTCGGCCAGCAAAGATGTGTACAGACTTTCCGAGTTCACAAGGAAGGCGTATGGGCTTTATTGGTAAATTTATACACATACGAAGTTCTTTGTTCCAAGCAATTGCTCCGTAGAGATTTGTATTAAAATTTGCACATGTGTTCTACAGGCAACTGAGAACTTTACACACATGATATCTGGCAGTAGGGACAAAAGAATAGTAATGACAGAATTGAGCCATCCTGACAGATATACAGTTATCTGTGAAGAAAAGGCACCTATACTCAAGATGGCTATGATACCGGATCAATCCAGTATTTGGGTTGCAACCAGCGAATCAACTATCAATAACTGGGTAAATAAAGTCTCAATGTAATTGTAATTAGAAGAAAAGTGTATAATAAAGGAAAAAAATTATCTGTCATTTCAGTCTATAAGTCAAAAGGATTGGCAGGAGTTAGGAATTGGCGATTATTGCGATTCGGCCAGTAATATGTCAAATAACATCTTAAGGAATACTGAACCTACACAAAAAATACTAGGCGCTCCCGCTATAAGACACTATCACATATTGAACGACAAGCGATACATTTTGACGAAGGACACAGAGGAAAATGTTGCCTTGTTCGATGTACTAAAGGCGTGTAAAGTGGAGGATTTAGGTAAAGTCGATTTCGAACAGGAATGTAAAAAGAGAAATAAACTAGTTTACGTTCCAAACTGGTTCAACGTTGATCTCAAAACGGGGGTATGTATTTTTTTCGACAAAATTGTAAATTAAATACAACATTTCTGATGATTCTCGATCTTGTTGCAGATGTTAACTATACACTTAGGACAAGACGAAAATGATTGTTTCTCTGCATGGGTCTCTGCCAAGGAGGCCGGTCTGGCGGAAAATGATGCTGTAGATCAGAAAGGTAATCAACTGTTTTATTAATAACATCGATATGTTATTGATACATTGTTAATAGCAGTGACAGTTAGATGTATATATTCTAGAAAGTTTTTTAATTTTTCTGGCGTGTTGTTTTAGTGAATTATGGAAACCTCTTATTGCAAGCGTTGCTCGAGCACTGGTGGAGACCGCTCCACGCCGACGACGAAAATGAAGGCAATGGCAACGATGAAAACGGTCCTATGCACACGAAAGGAGGGAATCCATACTTTTCAGTACCTAGTCACACACCAGTCATTTTCAGGTACGTAACCGTGAGTGTTTCAATAAAAAAAAGTTACCGTGTCATTTTTATTATCATGTTATTTTATTTATCAGCGAAGTGGGAGGCAGAACTGTTTACCGATTGTTGGTTCGAGATGCCGCGGGTGAAACCGAGGGTGTTCTGCTGACCGAGACGGTACCTCCATGGGTGGTAAATATTGTCGTCAACAAAAATCTTCCATCATTCATAAAAATACCATTCTATCTTCTTCCACATTCGTCTTCGGGCGTAAAGAGTTTGAAAAAGTATGTGATGTGTATCTTGAGATCGGAATGACAGTGTGACGTAATTCGATAATCTCGCATGCGTTTATCTTTTGAAGGGATCGGTTGATCGCGAACGATTTTATACAAGTGCGTAAAGTGGCGGAACACGTTTACGACAAGGTGCTTGGCGCGGGAAGCGATTCGGGTTCCGTAGCCGGAGGTGGGAATACAGTTTCTAGCGGATCTCCAGCGGGTGACAGGACGAACACGGATTCCAACACTGATAATTCCTCATTGGCCGAGGAAAAGGTCGAACTCCTATGTAACGATCAGGTTTTGGATCCTTCGATGGATCTGAGAACAGTACGTACGAAAAGTCGAGCGAATCTTTCAATATCATAGAGAAACGAGATTTTGAGACACGTGCGTGTCATAATCGTTTTTCCAGGTTAGACATTTTATCTGGAAAAGTTCGGCGGATTTAACACTTCATTATCGCCCTGTTAAATAGTTAGGATTAACTACGTTGCATCGTGAGACTTTACAGTGTGCCTGGTTTTATACCATGGTAAGTCACACAAGCCGCGCAATCCCCTCTCTTTTCTTATAGGAAATAAATAACAGGATTGATACGTTTCAGAATAGTGGAAAATACATGGGCTACTTGCAGAGTATGGTACCTTGTGCCACCTTCTTCTTAGGTAATGATCACCTGGATTTGCCGGATGTTTCGTGTGAGGCGGAAGCGAAGGAGAGCGAGGCGTATCTGGAATATTAGGACGTAAAAGCGCGAAGCTCGAAGGCAATAATGTGTGGAAGTATTAACGTAAAATTGCTCACTTTTATACACCTGCATCCTGCGGCCAAATTCACACACACACACACACATACACGTAACACGTACACAACACGGAGCATAACATTCATGACTAATCTGCTTGAGAGTAGCATGCTTTTTGTACCTGGATATAGAGTTTAAAGTGCTTGTCAGCCATTCATCGTCTTCCCACTTCAAAACAAAACTATCAATAAAGAGCGTAATAGCACAAATGTAATAACGAAAAAGGGGGGGATGGATGACCGCATGGCCGAAGAAAAAGAAATGTTCGGTTTCGTTGGGTCTAACGGATTCAGGTGATCCTCCGACACACGAAAAGAATTTCTATGCTTCTCTTTTCTTTAATTCTAGTTTTTTTTAGCTGTACTCTCCGTAACCGTTACGCAGAATCGCCTCTTGGTTTTTTAGTATTGTAATAAGAGTATTGAGTATTTATTGAAGGATATGAGAGAAATTCTACAATGGTGTTTTGTTACACGCATGCATGCAAATGTGTATTCCATACCTGCCTTGTTATAGTAGACAGAGAGAAAGAGAGAGAGAGAGAGAGAAAGAGCAAAGAGAAGAAATATATACAAATATATATGAAAGAGAAATGAGAGAAAGAGATATGTCAATTTATCATTAATCAAATTATATTTGAATAGCCAAATTAGAAGTTCAATATTTCCTATTGTTCCAAGAGAAGAAAAAAATGTACTTGTCTGTGCATTATAGTAAGGTCAAATTCTGTCCCGATTGAAATTAAATAAGACATATAAGTATATGTATACATATTTAACACTAAAAGAAATAGAGATTTATGTGTGCATGATTACAATCCATCGCGCGCGCGCGCGCACGCACGCACGCACGCGAATATATCTCATTGATATCGCAAATAGCGCAGCACAGATCTACAGTATTAAACAGAATTTGATCTTGGGAGACGAGTTTTAAAACAAATTTACGTAGTGTTGTTCTTGTGTTAATAGAGATAAGTTTTTTTTTCCTCAATTCTACAATTGTATATATACAATATAAACACACACAGACTGTGAATAATGTCCATTAATAGTAGGCCATATGAATAAAAATTTTGATCAGATCTTTATTGGACAAACTCGACGCCAATAATGTTGTTTGCTATTACACCGCAAGTAGTGAAATTTCGAAGAGAAAAAAAAAGAGAAACTTGTGTAACTAGTTTTTATTAATATGGTCTGAGAAATGCATCGTTTGCGTCATTTAAGTTTTGCGTGTGTGTGTGCAGGAGCGAATAGTGTTTTATAATAAAATGCAAATGTACATCGTTCTCACTTTACCAGAGTATACATTGCAATTTTATATTTATTTTTCAAAACCTTTAGACTTTAAACCTCGATTTGGCGATGCTTTAGAATTTATTTGCTATCGCTTTTCTTGTCTTTCTGTCTAAAAGTTTCCGGCACGCGATGCTTTTTTTGTACTTTAGGTCGCACGCGAGCGTTGGAATTGCGAGCAATTTGAAAATCAAACAATTGTCGCAGATCGTCGGGATGTTCGCGATATATAGATCCAGCGCGACAAAAAAAAAAAAAAAACATCGTGTGCCGTAGGTTTGAATAATAAGTGTAAGACACAATAAGAGATACGATAAATTAACTTTTGACTCTACGAGAATACGTGCATATACCTAAATGGCAAAAAGAAAAAACCATGTATCATCTAGTTAAGACTGCCTTATTTGGTATATATCTGTACACGAGTTGTTTCAAGAGAAAGAAAAAATTGCGCAGTAAACTTATATTTTTTTAAATCGTTAGTGACTTTTTTAAAATAATTTTTTGAACCAAATGTAAATTAGATCGTAATATACAACAAACGTAGTTATCTTTTAATCATCTCTCAACATATACATAGTATATAGCGGGTCGCGTATGAGATGAGAGAAACAGAGAGAGAGAGAAAATTGTATTTTTAAGAGATTGCCTTCAATTAAAAATTATTTCAATTCTTTATTACAACGATTTTATAATAATATAGATAATAATTATTAATCATTAAATTCAGTTTATTACACATAGATATTCAAAATGTATATTGTTTTTTTTTGTTTTTTTGTTTTGTTTTTTTTTTTACCCAGATATATCTTGCATAAATCGAGATTAACTACTTTGCCATTTTAGTTAGTGTTTTTTCTTTAACAGATCACACACTTTAGGTATTCATTACTACAATGTGAATAATCAAGATGTGCCTGATAGATCATAAGTTACAGAGGGCATTTAAATTATGACTTGTATTTAAAACAAAACAGCTGTAATTACAGAATACATGATCGCAATACATTTTTTCTCTTTCCCGCATTAATTAATCATAAATTGTCTAATAAATCGTGCAAACACAGTTATCGTGCTATGTCACGGCATGTTTATTACGTTTTTCATTAGTATATTTACTCTTTAATGAATAGTGTATAAATTTTGTTGAATGCAGTAGGAGAACGATAAATTTAGTCTTTTATTTTCCGAAGAGAGAACACATCGTGTTATGTATATTTAAGCACAGAAAATTAAAAAAAATATATTGGATACTAGAACAATAGTAAAAAAAATCAAAATATCCACTTCATCTCTTGCTTCTCGATGAATGTTACATTGAAAATTGAGAATAATGCAGCGTTCGTATATATTTGTTGACTTGTATAAAAACAAAAAGGATAGCAGAGTCGTCGGTGCCAAATTTTGTACTGAAAACGATACTCACAGCGCACCATACCGTTTTGAAAGAGAGGGCACTTAGTTTCCGTAAAAAACCTGTTTCACTATTATTACATATAAGCGCAGATTCTACACTAGTGTACTATTTAAAAAGCTATGTAGCGTGTATTGGGCAAGAAATTGATTAAATTTATAAGTTCTTAGAACGATATGAAAATTAGACCAATATCGTCTCTACAAATAAAAATCGAATGCTTATTACACACAAATGTTTACATTGTTTTGTAAAATATATTTTATCATTTTGACCTAAGAGATACTGCGAACTCTCTCAGATGTTGATGAACAAGTCGAATTTTCTACGATTTTCTACGAGTGTGTGTACAAAGAGACGATATTTCTATCATTCCACGATAGTTTCATATTTATCCGACTATCTCTTTGTATAATATATCATCACATCCCGATCTTTTACCTCAGTTTAGTAGAAATTATTACTTACTTAGACATACGCGGAAGGCAATATAAAGTACCATATCAGAGAAGTAATTAATTTCTATTTGTATTTACTGTCTATTTTACAGTATAATATAGCGTCATTTTCCAAACTATGTACATTGTAAATCAGTATTTAAATAATAAAATATATACTTTAATATGTATATGTATATACAGACATATATATATATATATACATACAAAAGAGATTGCATTGTTTATGAAGCAATGTGTAAATAAATAAATTCTATTATTTGTTTGGGTTCAATTTTATTCAACCCGAATCTTCAAATAATTCCATCAAGAATACTCTCGACAGCTTGTACGAAAGAATTACATACTTTTGCCGGTCTCGGATTGATCGTATCCTCATCTCCCGCTCTGTACTTACCAGTTTGCACCAATATACCTTTGATCCCAGCTGCCTGTGCACCAGCCACGTCGTCTTTCACATCCTAATTGTAAATTCAAGTTAATGACACAAAAATCAACAATAACACACAACAAAAAAAGATAAATTGGACTATTACATCTCCAATTATTACAGCTTGTGCAGGATCTAATTCTCCTAAAGCTGCTTTGAAAAAATCTTTGGTCGGTTTACCAACAACTTCCGCTTTCACGTTGCTTGAATACTCCAAGCCTTTGATGAACGCACCAGGACCTAGAGCCAAACCATCAGGACGCTTGTAATATCGCCCTTCGTGAATAGCTATGAGAGACGCACCATCCAAGAGCAATCTAGAGAATTACACATAGTACATGTTACATTTAACTGACAAAGTACAAAGAGCAAAGATAAAAAAAAAAAAAAAACACAAGTATACCTAAAGGCTTTGTTCAGCTCATCGTAGTTGAACTTACTCGGAGCTAAACCGACTACTACCGTGTTAGGTGTCTCATCTGTTACAAGATCTTCAAAATCTTCCATTGCTGCAGGATCAATTAACAACATTGGCTTTAGTTGTCGAGAGACAATCAATTTTCTTGCAGCAGCTAGAGAACTGAAGATTTCCTCTTTTTTTAAGTCAAACCCAAGTTTTATTAGGCGTTCATACAAACAATTACTTGACTCTTTAGTGGTATTGGTGACAAACTTGATGGACAAATTCGCATTTCGTAGCCTGGATCACAGAAAAAACAAGTTTATAATTCTAAAGAACAAAAAAACGTAGAAAATAATATTGAAAAAAACCAGTTTACTTAAACATTCAGAAAAACAATAAACAATACTTATTTAACGCTTGTACAGCGCCTGGGATGACTGTGTTATCAATGTGCAGTGTTCCACTAAGGTCTATTAGTACCGTGGTAATTTGTTTCGCCATTATTACTAACACTACACATTCACTGTTTTCGATTCACGTGTCAATTCATTATGGACCATCCGAGAATCCAGAGAAGTTAAACAGCTGATTGAGCGTCGCCAGTCGTGATTGGTCAATTTGTCTAATTGGTCAACTCGATTGGTTACTTTTGCGAGATCCACACTTGTAGACTCGGCCTACAATCATCAAGGCTATCAAGAGTGGACAATAAATGTAAACATATACATCATTCAAAAAACCAAGTAGAGCACGTGTAGAAGCACGTGATAACCTCATAAGCATGGCACTACGCATGAGATCAAAAGATTTGAGACAAGTGCCATGGTTGTCTCCGTGAGTATCGCTTCGAGTTGAACAAATCGCGACGAAAAATAATGCCAAATAATCGATTTAACTTTTGATTTTAAGGGAGGAATGGCACAATGTGTACAAGCAAATTTACTCCAACAACTCGGTTGAACAAACGAAAGCGTACGAAACACTTCTGGCATGGAAAGCCAGGTATATAATGTGGAATATTATGTATTATTTTTAATTTTGTTTCTTATATGATTAATTCAAAGACCAACATTGTTTTTTAGAATGCCAAAATTACCGGTAGGCGTGGAATGCACCTTGTTGATCTTGCAAGTGTGCCTTCGCGATCGCGAATGGTCGCCCAAGATTGACAATGGCGAGTTGCCGATGTACTCTGAAAATGACTTAAGCCTGATATACTCAACCACCATAATGAGATTTTTTAATCACATAACGAATATAGAATACATAAAGCACACGTCCCTGTTAAAGGTCGCCAAGCTAGTAAAACTCCCAACTTGGATAATTAATATAAGGCATCAAGCTGCTCATGGACATGAATTGCCGTCTATTGCGGTGTTAAGGATAGCGATTAATATATTACTTCACTGGTTACATGTATGTTGATCTATTTTGAGTATAATGTGCACATGAGTCTTACAAGATGTCATGCTTACAGAATGAGTATTGGGCACCAGAGGCACGTGCTATGGAAGAACGTTGCATGACAAATTTTGATGTCTTAGAAGATGAAGAACATTTGAGAAAACGTACTTTTGCACGATTGATAGAACTGTGGATAACTGTTGGTTTGTATATCAAGGCTGGTCATGAATTAGTGTCGGACTTACCGGTAAAGGAAATACGGTACGTTCATTTATAAATTATTAATTCAACATAGTTTCATTATAATAATTATCTGGTATTATATCAGGGAAGAATTGGAGGAACTACGAATTTACATGTTGCATCAGTACAAGCACACCAAAACTTCAAACAATAATGAGGATGTGTGCGTAGTCATTGACAGAAAAACTATAAAAATTGGCAATCAGTACAGTTTAAAAAGTGCACGAGCTTTACTCTTAGCTAATATATCTGTACAGCTAACTGATGAAACATTATTTAATCTGCAGAAACAGATTTCAGTTATTTGTAACATGTTGTGCGAAATCAAAGCTTTTTTACTGAATTTTGATATCGTGGAAATTGTTGAACAGAAAACAAGAAATTCTATTATCGACTTAAAAAGGAAATTTTTATCACCTAAGGTACTTCAATTTTGGAAAAGTATTATTTTGTTATTGCATAGAGTTCGAGCGTTAGAGACGCTGATGCTCAAGCTGCTCGATATTGTGAACCAAGAAGAAGAGAGCAAAGAAAGAAGAAATTTCGCCGCTTTATGGTTAAGTTCTATTGTCTACAGTTTTGTTCAGTTGAATATTGCTCACAATATTTCTCATACGTTGGAGTTCAAATCAGACGTGGAACTATCTATAATGAATATAAACGAACGTCTCAGAAAGCTTGTACATTCCAAACATGCCTACCTGAGGCATGTCTTGTGGTTAGATATAACGAGCACTGTACCACGCTTTCTCGTTGATATCGATTTTTTATCGAATCTTTTATTACATGTTAACGAATTCTCCGCGAGATTGATAGAACCAATTCTGATGTTGGTTGCGACGAGGATAGACAAGAAAACGAGAGGACAATTATTAAATTTGGTAAAAATTTATACATTTCAAAAATACAAGGATGAAAGCAACGATGTTTGCGACAAGATATTCACCATCGAAGATCTTTCTGAAACTTCAATAGAAAGTGAAGCGCGCATAAACAAGGAACAACCAAAACAGATTGTTTTGGCAGATCAAATAATCCGCAATTCTCAGTGGAAACTAGCACTTGGTAATTTTGAACACTTTTTAAAAAACTGATAATTTTGAAAAAAGTAATATAAATAGAGAAAATATCTTCTGACTTTTCAGATACGTATCAATGGAATAAATGTCCTATCGGGTTACTGCCATGGCAGGATTCACTGAAAAGTTTAGAGCCATTTGACCTGAAACCGACGAAACATCCTGTTTCAGTTCTAGAATCGCAAATAGTTCCTGGCATTATAAATCCTAAAAAATTAAAAATAGAAAGCAGTATTAAGCAGGACAATATATTACGAAATAAAAAGAGGAAAATATCTTGCAAGAATATAGCCATAGGTAATATAATGAATAGCGCGCTAGAATTTGCTAAGAATACAAATAATATAAATGTATAGATATTATATTATCGTTTATCACAAAGAGTAAATAATCTACAAAAAAAAAACAAATTATATATTTATTTGTAATAAACTTGAAGACAAACATTTATATGTGCCGTTTACATTGAGAGCAGTAAAGCTTGCGCTGCATATAAATTCAAACTTTTTTTTCTGATAATATATTATAGAAATAAGATATATATATATCTCTCTCTCTTTCTCTCTTGTTGTGCATTATGTATTTACATAATGTACTTCTCGTCATTAATATACAACCATATTCACATATCATTAAATAACATTTGTCTATTTTCTTTTTTCTCTATCACATCACTTAAAAATATATTAAGTTATTTGAAAATTATTTATATATAAAAGTATTAAGTTTTTTTTAATATCACAACATCCAAGCACCATTGCTTCAACTTAAAAAAAACTATTTAAATTTGTGTGCATATTTTATACATGTACATATACATATAAATTATACACACATACGTATATATAATGTTTAAAACTCTTAGTTTATATTTTTTAAATATTAGTTAATGTGTATCAAAAACACGTATATATAGTACATCTCTGCTTGCAGTCTTTGGTTCTGCAGGATACGTTTTTGAAAATAAAACAAGATAAGGTACGTTCTGTCGTTGTGGAACACTTGTACTTTAGCACTTTTAGTTCAGAAAGAAAAAGTAAGTTTATCTGTGGTCTTTGTCTTCCTGAGCACTTCTTGCAAATGTTTGCTAGTTTCCAAGCCAAAGAAATCCAAAGGTTCCCGTCTCATTATTGCTATTCTAGAATCAATATGAGAAAAGAAATAGAATCAATATAAAAATTGAAGTATTCGATTTATTGTTTAGAATAGATTCTAAACAATAAAAATAAAAATAGACTTGTTTCTCAATACTCACCTTCCACCAGACATGTTGTAAAGAAATCTCCAGTAGGACGATCTTAAGTTTTGCGGTTCCATTATGGCTGCGTGGAAAAGAATAGATGTACTTAAACAATATAAGAAAATAACAAACCATTTTACTTCAGGTAATTTTTTCTTTTCTACTGCGTCATTCCACAATAGCTGAAACAAAGTAGCAAGTAATATAAAAAAACGAAATTATATAAATTTCTGTTACGTGTATGCATATATATGTACGAATGTGTAACAATACCTGTAATGCCTTCCACATAAAATACAAAGTTATAGTATTGTTGGGAAACGCCATAAACGCCGTACTCGCGATAAGTCCAGCGGGAATAGCGTAAGTGTGCGAATCTTTGTTGAAAGTTCTCCTCAGCAAGCACGACGCTAACTGCACATGAACAAAGCAAAAGACGATAAAATCCATTACTCGGCAAATGATATTACCGAATCTCATAACATTTATTATAACATTTATTCGATACCACTTTTATATACAAAAAATATATTCAAACAAAAAAATGACATACCCTATAAAGACCGGTGAATCCTCCAACAAATACAGCTAGATTTAAGTTTTGTTTTCGAAAGACGATGGACTTTAATAATTTTGGCTTCTGAAGCAATCTTTTAAATTGTAAGATTGAGTTAAGTGCTAATTGTCCGCAAACACCGTAACCGAAGAGTTTTGCGCTATCCTTTTGCGTAAAAACAGCACGAAGTAAAATCTACTGTTATATACTTCAAGAATAGATCGTTGCGTATTTTGCTTACCATCAAGACGTAATGTATACAGCTGTAAGGATGTGGACACGAGGCGTGCTTACTTTGTGCTTTTATAATGTTAATGATGTATTTGTACGTCTCAAACGATGTCCGAACAATATTAGTTCTGGGTTTTCGTGAATTATTCCGTAAACTTTTTCCACTTTCTGGTATTCTGTCAACAGTTTCGTTATCCGATGTTGTTTCAGGACGCGAGTTTCTGTTTATGAGGTATTCCGATTCTTCGTGTTTGCCAGCAATTATCCTGGATGGTTTACACATTAAACACAACACGCAAGAATATTTTACATATAAATATCCAAGTGTGTCAAATACCTAAGTATTTTGTATATTTGATCCTGTTTATTAACTTTTGATCGGAAGAAGTACAGTAATACAGCTACGCTTACAGCGAAGATATATACCTCTCCTTTCGGAATGGGCGAGAAATATCCTCGCCACACGCCCATTCTAAACAACGTTTCCGTTGCCTGTTAAAAATAAAAACGAGCAATAGAATTATTTATTTCTAATTTATGTATATTTATTCGCATATTATTTGGCCGCGCTCAACAAAATGCGCAACAGTTGTGCAACGATTCTTCAACTGTTGGAAATTTCTGCTGAAGCGGATGATAAAGCATTAAAATCATAAATTGTCGTGAACAAGCGTTTGCATTCTATTAAACGCGGCCGCTGCAACGTTCTACTTACAATGTTCGACACATAGAGACACAACAATGTTCGTCTAGAGGTTCTCTCTATCAGAATAGCAGTAAAGCTAGATAAGAAGGCTGGTAAAAAAGATATAGTTGGGAGATAAAAACATCCGAAAATCCGTCTAAAAAACACAATTATTATACATTTTTTATACAGATGTTAACAAATAAAGACGTGAATATAAGTAGTGGGATATGTAAGAGAATTTCTATCATTTTTAAAACTATTTCATTTACTTTAATATCTCGTAGATGATACGGTATTTTTAATAAAAATTGTTTTCTGACACTAATTATTTTCCATTTACCACTTCTCGTTGCTTTTTAAGCAAAAGATGAACACATTGTCTGAAAAAATGTTCTCTGTTCTTGAACCGAATGAGGTCAATGACTTTGTTCTCGCACTTCTCAAACTTTGCGAGATTATACATAAATATGTAATGATGTTATGCGGACAAGTGCGAGATCGGCGAAAATTCAAAATTGATTTTTTGGGGGGGAAATAAATTTAAGCTGAAGAAAAATTGATTTCTCTAGTTTATATGATTTTACCTTAATAGACAAATAAACATTGCGTAAGAAAAACCGCTCCATGAGAGAAATGCTGTAGATTGGAGAATGCCTAACGCAGTTTTTATGATATCTTCCTTTGATGGTATTTTTTTTCTCATTAAAAAAGCAATCTGCAAGTAGTACGAATAAGAGTTAGTAAATCTGAGGAAATTACGTTAAAAGTACATTCTGTATCAAATGTTTTAAGACGAGACCAACAGTCATCTCATTTATTTGCTTATCATTGTATAACTAACTTTGTGAAACTTACAACTTGTGTTGTTGTAAAATGTTCTTGTAAGTTTTAAAATTATTGCGTTTAATCTGAATTACAAACAAGTTTTTTGTATTTTGATACCAAAAGTTGCATAAACATGTATGTATATTATTTTAATGATGAAAATACAACTCTATGTGTAAAAACAGTAACGCTTTTATCTGTGCTAATATATACTCAACAATACATTAATGTAATTTCAATTATAAATTTAAGTAAAACACACGTTTAAATATAAAACCAAAACGGAAGATCTTTTTCAAGATCTTGGATCTATACATTTCCTTAAATTATTTCAAATGATTACAAAACGAATGCAGAAAACAAAGGTCGAATATAATAAAAATGCGTGCGCGTGTCACTTAACATTAATCGTATTCCAGCTGTGTTTCACGTTCCTACTGGTATGTACACGTTATCACTCGTATATTGTGTATCAGGCTGAGATTCCTTCGCGCGTTTAAATACCCGCAGGGTACGAGTGCACTCAAAGATAGAGGTTTTTGGCACGAATGTCCAGTGCAACTGCACTCTGCACGCGTACGTTCCCCCCGAGAACGTCAGCTGCAGGGCTCGGTGCGAGCGCACTGGCATTATTACAAACTGAAGGGCATGTGTCCTCAAAAAGAAAGACACAACGTTCTGTTTTTCTCTCAATATTATGAAATCATTCCGGCAAAACGATCGGTACGAATTAAACGAACGGGGAGAAAATTATTCGTTCAATCTTTTCTCTCTCTGCCGAGAGAGAGAGATGAAACACAGAAAAAATAATATACGTATCTACTAACGTATTTCAAATACATACTATGTAAACAGTCGTGTATATTCGGAGAGATTCTTGCAACGAGTGTAAACCGAGACCCGTGTTCGAACTGATGCACGAAGTTGTCCACGGGTGAACATAGTCCATGCAGCTCGTGTCGATCGCAAACTTGCTGAGTTGCGCGGGCATCGTCACTGCAAGCGACCAGTACAACAATAAATAATTGCACGTGATGTAACGATGCGTGTCAGCACCGATCTCGGCTTTTCGCGTATATATCCGTCTTGCGTTACTACACAGATTCGGCGGGTTATCAGATATTATCACACACACGAATGTTCAAGAACAAATCGCATGTTTCTATTGAATCGCCGTGTTAACATATGACAACATCAAAGCTCAAATTCGTTTGTCCCGGTTTCACAGATGTTAGAGGAGTCAGTGGCGCAACGCGTCTAACGACTGACAGCGACTGAGCGGAGAAGAGGAAACAGCACCATCACGAGCGTACGAGCGGAGACTCAACCTCGAACCTTGTGGCGAACAAAACGCGCCGGCGCAGCTTACGCAAGTTTATCCGAACGTGAATGATGTATGTGTGTGTATATTGATCCCACGTAGACCTGCAATTTAAAATAGCGAACTGTACTAAATTTCTTTTTGGATTATTAAACAAACAAACTTGTATATATTTTCTTTTTTATATTAAAATAAGTCTTCGATTTTTTTTTATTATTTATGAAATTCAGATAAACGCGCTAAAATCATTTAAAAAAATCGAACAAAAAATGAAACAAAAATCCACAGGTGTTCATTAGATGTCGCATACGAGCGTTTAATGAGGTTTTTGTTTGTTGTGAAATAAGGAAGTAGAATATTTTAATTGTAAATGTTAATTTGTTTCTGATATCGCGCGCAATCGAAGATGAGTAAACAAAAAATTGAATTTTTTAAATCAAAGTCGTGACCTCATTATGATCAAAGTTCTTTTAAAAAATTTTTTTTTAATATTAATTGTAATTAATATGTATGTTCTTTTTATGAAGTTTAACTTTGAAGATGCTGTCTCATCCTCGATGGCGATATATTTCCGATTTTGAAAAAACTGATTCGAGCGAGAAATTTTCAAGCAACAACGATATCATCGATGTAAATAACTATACTTTGACAAGTTGTTACAAAAAATCAGCTAGCGTTTTTGTTTCTTTAAGAATAAAACTTGAATATCAATAATGCAATGTAATGCGATGTAATACTGCTGTTACCTTGCCTCGTTTCGAATATTTATCAATCGCTTTACGTAAAATACACTGCAAACAATTAAAACGATTAGATACTACACTACTGCTCTTGGCAGTATAAAATATAATTTGTAAGTAGTATGTTTTGTTGTTATACAACATCGTGTGCGCGCAATCTATAGATAAGATAAATTATATACATAATAGAGTATTTTATCAATACGCAAATGATTATTGTAACATACGTATTACAGTTACACGTGCGTCAGTACTTCAAATTAAATCAAATTTTAAAGATTTGAAATTTTTTTAAAATCTTTTATATTTTTGTTTAAATCCTAAAGCGGCGGACTCCCTTTTATTCTTTTCCAATTCTTTTACTGATAACAGTCGAGAACGGAATAGATGCGTAGATTTCACAATATTCGAGCGCGAGATGGCCTATCTTACTTCACTTTTATCGATAAATTTGTTTATCTCTAAAATTCTATAATACGTGTAACATAAGCTACACACTGAACGTGTATTTGGATGAAAATTTATCGATAAAAGTAAAGTGGAGATACGAATCCGTTCATCTGATTTCGTAGAAGCTGTAGCTTTCAGCACAAGAACTATATATTCATCGATATTAATTGAATTGTTTATTCTCCGATACTGCAATTCTCCTGCATCTCGCGTCTATAAACTCGAAGAGACTATCGAAGAAGATTAATGAAAAGAAAACTAATACTCCGTCATCAAACAAAACACAACTGTTTATACAAATTTGAATATACGTGGCAAAAGTTTTATCTAAAATTTATAATATACCGTACGATATAAAAAAAATACTTAAGTATAGACTAATTATCACAATATTTCATCTTACACACATGTAAAATTGTTTCGAAAAATTTCGCCGTATTAGTCACGCTTGCTAATTACGCCATTATCTTGATAGGGAGAAGGAGAAATCTGTTTGTACGAAGATCGATCGAATGGACAAGATAAGTAGTTTTCCATAAGAGATATGAAATTTGTTAAGATATATATAAGACGTCCGAAATTTATCTTCACGAAGTGGAAAAATTATTTGACAGAGAGACACATCGCCGCACGTGCACTAATTTGCGATCAATTTGACGAGTCAACGTTTGATCGCGACTGGTCAATCTATCATCGACAGCATCACATCCCGTCGCACATGTGTGTCTCGGGTTTATATTTTGTTCGATTTATAAGCACAGACGTAAGTATTTCAGTTTCATGTTTTCCAACGCTAGTTTTCCGTTAGTTTTATACCAAGTACCGTATTAAGTGCTTCAAAGGCGGTCATTAGAGAGATTCGACTGAGAACTTCAGTCGCTTTCACAGTAGGCGTGCGGAAAATTTAAATTCCGTTACGCGTACACATGTTCAACAAAATAATTTATTAAAGAGTTTTAACGTAGTAAAAAACTATCGTAAAACGTTTACACACAAAAACCTGCATACAAATTGCACGAGAATATTTTGCGCATACGTTATTCATTTAAATTACACACACGTGTTATTTATATGTCACTGTATACTTGTGTTACATGTCAGATATTTCTTTTCAGAATCTGTATATTTGTTGACATTACAACAAGAAATCAAGATTGGAAGTAATACATCATCTTTTATTTATGCACTAACTTGTGCAATTTTATTCATTTATTCATTGAAAAAGTCAAATTTATGATAATGACTGTTAGTTTGAGAACAATGGGACTTGTAAAATCAAATCGCCGCGTTCGGCGAAGTTTGAACGTGCGCAAATACGGTAAGTAATAACGACCTTTGTTAATGTCAACTGTAAATTTATGAGTAAAGTTTTTCGACCGCACAATATTTTTTATCGTCACACACGATGGGTTTTGCTGACGCTTGAAGTAAAGAAAAAAATTGTACGACAATGACGATCTAAAAAAAAAAAAAAAAAAATAAATAAATATTACATAATATTGTCGAACAATTGAATGAGAGAATACAAAAATAAATGAGAAACAAGAGACGTCGATTGAATTTAAATTTGCTAAAATGTAACGTAAATTTTTACGTTACGTTATGATTTCGAAAATGTTTCTTTTTTCTATTTATTTTATTTTGATTTTGTTTGGCTGACAATAGAGACAAGACCGCAAACAGTCATAGTGTTATATCTGCTCAGAGAAATATATACATATGAGATGTCGCTGCAAAAGAAGCTGATTCCATGCTTGTGATTACGCCAGAACGGACGAGAATTACATACGCGTTTCGTTCCGACCTAGTACCGCAAATCAATCACGAACGCGTGACAAAAACGAATTTACAGAAGAAGAAGACGACGACGACGACGACGATGCGGTTGATTGCGCGTTTCTGAAGTATTATATGACGTACGTTGTGTGAAAGGCTGCTGTTATCTCGCATGAGAGATTACATCCATAAAAATACACGGAAACATTCAAACGCGTTCGCAAGAAACAAGACGAGATGTCGCACGAGAGAAACAGAACGGACCGCAAGATGTGAATGTTGTCGAGATCGAGTTCGAACGCGCAAAAATTTCTGAGTTTGCCGTCTTATCGGCGTTCGTATCTCCATTTTGTAAAGCTGTAAATACGTCACTGCAACTAGATTATTGTAGTGGCGAGAAATAGAGTTGACTTCGGGCAAAGTCGTTTATACGACGGAATAAAGTGACAGCATCCGAGTGTGTGTTCTTTTATAAGATCGTTTCGCGCGTGATTGCATTCTCGTCTCAAAGTTCTTCTATTATCGCTGCTTGTTTTTACTACTTATGTTGCAAAACGACCTCAATAATAGTTTTCGATTCTTTATGCCTGTTAGTGAGCAATCATCTTCTAGCGGACGGCGAGGTGAAGAAAGAAAAGGTACCGTTCAACATCGACACAAACATGTTGAAAATTGGCTTTCTCGGTGGTGGAAAAATGGCCCAGGCGCTCGCCCAAGGCTTCATACGTGCGGGTGAGTGGTTTTTTTTCACGCTCATGTTTTATTCATTTTTTTAAACTAGTACTTTAAGGTCAACCGGTTGATCTATATTAACCAATAAAATGTAATGATTGTTTACGTTGAATAACAAAAACTCAATGTCTTTGACATTTTGTTACATATTTAGTGTTTTGTTCTCAGGTTTGAGCAAGGGCGAGAAGATATTAGCTAGTTGTTTACCAACTGACATTGGAAGTATTCAAGCGTTTAAGGTGAGAGATGACAGTATGAGTAACGAACAAAGGTCGATCAGCGTTTCTTTTATTCGTCATATATTATTCGATAAGAAAAATCTAAAGGCGATAAAGCACGCGCTGCACATATCGTTCGATGTCTTGCAAAATTTTTAAATCGACAAACTTTAAGTTAATCCACATCGACTTTAACGTAATGGATAGAAAATGTTTGAAATATTTTAATTAGATTAAAAAATTTTAGTTATTGAAATTTGACGCGAGTATAGAACTCCAGTAATTTCGAGCGCCGATTTTTCGTAGAATTTTCCTCTCTTTCCGTTAGCAACCGGTAGGAAGAAACGAAATATATGCGTTTCTCTTTCTCTTAGATTCTTAGAGCGAAGACAGACGCACATTCTGGGATAGTTGCCCAGTCACTCAAGAATAGCGAGAAATCTGTATGTCCATAAAGGAGAAGTCGAAATTGTGATGCTTGAAATCACCGGAGCCCTACTGTGAATAGCGCGCGAGAATTACAAAAAAAATATTTGTATATAGAAGTCGTTAAAGTAGTTTTATTTCTTGTTTTTCAAGTTTCTTGTGTTTAGTGATATTTAGCACGATAAGAAAATCGTAATCCGCGAGAGTGACACTTCACGCAAATGAATGTTATCGATGATCGTAAATTTTTCAAACGATTCATGTTTTACGCGTGATTGGTATGCCTAATTAAGTTTCTCGTTAAGTTGCTCGAATTATTTTTAAACGCATTAACGAGTAAATTGCTTGTGCGTACATAATTCTAAAATATGTTCCAACTAACGTATCGCACGAGAATTGCAAATTATAACATTTGTTTTCTTTACAAGCGAGCCAATTAGAAGTCGAAACGTCACAAGAAAAAAATCGAAAATGACTTGTTTTTGTGAGGAAATAACTCACTGACGTTCGAGGAGCGATTGATATCTCAAAACAGAAAGCAACATATTATAATATTATAATATATAAATCGCAGAAAAAAAAAACAAACGCTTACTCATTATTACACGTAGTGTTTAGCGTGACATCTCGCCCCCAGAGTTAGTCATTTTCGAACATCGATGACTTCATTGTTGTTCAAACAGTTTTTGAACTGTCGCTACCGACGCGTTGTTTTGGATCAATCTTATCAATCGTCTAACGTACGCACGGTCTGCATCTCACAAGCCGGTTGTAAAAGCAATTTTTCTTCTGCCTGTCCTTGTCGTGAAAAAAAAAAAAGAGTATCGTGATAGCACATGCAGGATCGATACCGTTACTGTTAAAATAAAATTCACATATTTAATCGCGATACGTATATATATATATTTAACGGAAACGATAACGATATCTGCAGCTTTTAAAGAGATATGATACTTTCGTTATCACGCCAAAAAATCGCATACTACTATCTACTTTATATTTCTAGGAAATGGAATCAAATACCGTTTTTGCCAATATTCCCGTCGTCGATCACAGTGATGTGCTGATTCTGTCGGTGAAGCCGCAAGTTGTGCCAAAAATTCTGCCGGAAGTGAGGACACGTATCAATAAAAAATTACTCATTTCCATCGCAATGGGCATCTCCTTGGAGTCAATAGAAACGGTAACGCTATCTGCATATCATTCAACGCAAGAATGTGTTAAAATCACAATTAAGTGCGTAAATTGTTTACGACAAAGAAGAAAAAAAAGAAGAAAACACACCGTCTTAAGTAACAATATTTTCCAGGCGCTGCCGGAGGGAACACCTGTAATCAGAGTGATGCCGAACACGCCCGCACTGGTACGTTGCGGTGCCACGGTGTTCGCGCGTGGAAAGTACGCAACTGACAAAGAAGCTGAGATCACGGAAAAATTGTTCTCTTCCGTTGGCATTTGCGAGGAAATTTCGGAAAATCTTATTGATCCCGTCACAGCCTTGGCTGGCTCCGGTCCTGCTTACGTGAGTGAAGATTGCTAATACGTTATACACTATCTTGAATAGCGTTTCCTTACAAATAAGAAGAAACAAGTTATTAAACAGTAATTTTTTATAATATAAACAGAAGATGTTGTTGAATTAAACAAAAAATTAAATAAAAACTTCTGCTTTTTCGAAGTTTTATTTAAGTTGATGATTTAAAGATTTAAAACGAGAGTGATATTTGTTTCTTTCAGGTGTACATGATAATCGAGGCACTGGCCGATGGTGGAGTCAAAATGGGACTAGCTAGACCGATCGCGTATAAACTCGCTGCACAAACTGTCTTAGGCGCGGGTACTATGGTTCGTGAAACAAACATTCATCCAGGTCAACTTAAGGATGACGTATCATCGCCTGCAGGTCGGAATTTACACATGTATACGACTTTTTTCTCGATACACAGACATGGTTTTTTTTTTTCATACGTTTTTCTTTTTTTTGTTTTGTTTTACAGGATCCACTATAACTGCTATTCATCATTTAGAAAAACATGGACTAAGATCGGCTCTAATTGGCGCTGTAGAAGCAGCAACGCTTCGATGCAGAGAAGTCAGTTCGAAAATAAAAGCAAGTTAGAATTTTGACAAACGTTGACGACTTTTAGCAAAAAAGATAGTGCAGAATAGTGAGATTTACATCATAAAACGTAAATCATAGAATTTTACATTTTATAATGCTATCAACATCAAACAGTATCACGTTGACTGTTACAGAAAAGTTGTCAATAGACTGAGAAGAAAATCTATGTTTTGTAATAGTTGAATCTATATCAAACTTTTAAGTAGTTGTTAATTGTACAAATTTTTCGAAAATTCTGACAAAATAATTCCACGTTGTTGTTTTTATTGTAAAAACTACAAAAAGACGGAAATTTTCGGCTAAGAAATCAATTTCGACAAAACAATTTTATATAATAATTTGAAATCATCTCACGCAAGAAATTGTGTTGCTCTATTTTAAAAAACCCAGATTTATTAAAATTAGGACATAAAACACAAATTTATAAATCGGCTTCCACGGCGGTGGTCAACGTGTTAAATGCTACAAAATTGTATAAAAGTGCTGTAACTGTCTCTCTAAAATCTCTAGTGTGAATAGAAACTATGTATATTTTACGCATCAGACAAAATTTTAGTACTCGATTTGAATCAACTTGGAAAAATATATCGCAACTACAGATAATAAATCTGGCAGATAACAACTATTATTTGTAACTAGGTTGTCAAAAATATCTGGTTATAAATAATAAATGATGTGTGATCGTATATATAGTTATATAAGATGGAGATGATCTCATATATCATAATTATACAGATACAGAATTTGTTATATTTTTTTTTTTCTCGGAAATTTGTTATAGATTTTTTTCTCGGAAGCACTCTCAATGCGAAACACGTAAAACTGAAAGATATCTACATGTAGATCTGATATTAAATCTTATGATAACGAATTTAAACGTATAATCAATGTTTTCTATCTTTTGATCCAAACAATTTAGTTTCGTAACTAAATAATAATATTACATAATCACATTAAATATGTACATATAAAATATCACATGCCATTTTATTCTTGTAAAATTTTATCAACATATCTCTATTTAAATAAATTGGAAAATAGGAACGCTGATTTAAAACAAAAATGTAACTAAAAATTATATTAGTACGACTTGTACAAGTTATTTATATGTTTTTAGTTAAATTTAACAAAATCACAAACATGTCAACATATCTGCGAATTCTGATTTATATAAAAATATTAACAAAGCAAATATTACTGTGTAAGTAAATTTGAATCAAAATATAACTTGTACTAATTATTTGTACCAAATTTTATCTTACGAATAAATGAATGTTTCTCGCATGTTGTTTTTTTTTCGTTTCAGCTGGTGTCTGATGGTAATTTCTTTTCCTTAGTTTGTGCACGCTTGAATTCAAGATTGAATTCCATCTTGAATATTTCTCTGTAGTCTTCTTCATTAAATCAGTTTCAGATGCTGTCTTTTTCTGTTTGATCAAGCTCTTTTGTTCACAAGCTTCTCACTATTTGATGAGAAATATATTTTGTGGTTTTATCTGATGATTGTAAATCTTCGATTTGGTGCAATAAACAGTTGATAAAAACACAAATGAATAAAATGACGTGACTTTATAACAAAACTTTGAATTATTGACATTATCACATTATGTATAGAAATAATTAATAATCTCTATTGTAACAGGAGAAATGTGTGCGACGGAAATGTCTGTTGTTTCAGTAAACTTTACATCAGAATCTGAAATAACATCTCTCTATTTTGAATTTGCATATGAGTTATGCTAATCATCTGACATTACAGTAACCGATATTCAAAAATTTTATATTTTATCTTAATATATAAAAGTTTTGTTTTATTAATTGACATTAAAAACATCTGAAGACGAACTTGAGAGAGACAAAAAGAGAGAGTTTTTAATACATAAAGGTCAGATTATACAAATACTGATTACGAACAATAGTTTTTAAATCACTCAAATACTAAACGCAAAAAAACGTAAGATAAATGTTTATTTATGTTAAATACTTCTAAGAAATATTAATGGCCATTTTAGTTCTGCTTTTTGCATTCGATGACTCTTGTGGCACATCGAGAGTTTAGAAAACTGAACACACAACTCGCGAGTAACGTCTTCGGGACGAAGGGCAAGTTGTCGCATTTTTCCTTTCACGTGATTTTAATTTAGTAACATTTTTAAATACAGTCACGTGGTATTTTTCTACTCTTCTCTTTTTCTTTTATTTTTTGATTTTGATTTTCACGCGTTATTTTTGACACCTCTCTCTAACGTGTATTATATGGTTTTTAAGACGTACGTATATACTACCTGTCATCGCGTTGACAGGTTGTGTTCACCGACAACACGTTAAATAAAAATAACAATAACGTGCGCGTAGCGCGCGCCTGTGTTGTGCTAGTTTTTGATAAAAAACCAAATATTTGTTAACTTACGTTATTTCGCGATAAGATAATGAAGTAACGCACACTTGCAGATCGTTGAAAGATCGCGAGAAAAACGACCTGACGAGTGTGATTTGATATTTCGAGAATCGCAATTTGTTCTTCAGGTTAATGACGTCGACGAGAGTTCGAGAATCGCAATTTCACCTCGATCGATTCCGCTGCGCGCGTCGATATTGCAATTCTCGACTACGCGTATCTTCGATACGCACGGATTGGCGGGCAGTCACAGTTAGCGCGCGACGCGGAACGGAGCTGCATACGAATTGTTTCGCATTTCTCGCGATTATTATTATCGGCTCGCAGTGCAATTATTCCGCGATTGTGTCGCAAAGTATCTTCGGAGTGTTCGAGGCGATGCGCAAAAAAGAATTTCGCGCACTAGCCGCCAATCGGCAATTTCACGGTGTGAAATTGTATCGCGGCCCGTTTGCGCTCCCGCGAAACAAAATGGCCGACGCGCAACGCGAGAAAAATTTTGTTCGAAATTTCGGCCGCAATTCGACCATCGAGTCTCGAAAACAAGTTCACGGTGAGTGTTCCGCCACAATCGTTTATCAATTTTGCGATCTTTCGATGTCAATAATGAGATTCACGTAAGAGCGAAAGGTTCGGAATCAACAAAAAAAAGTTCAACCGAACTTTTCTCATATTGTTACTTTCGAAGAGTCATCGTTGATAAATTGAGAACGAATTCGCATGCGCAACGAGTTGTCGCGAGCATCTCTGCGAAAATATCGAATTGTTCAGTGTGTCGCGAACAACACCGCCATTTTGTGTATATGCGGTGATATGCGCTTTCGTGTGAAGTTGCTTATTTCGTGAAATCGAATTTCGCATAGACTATCAAATTTTATATCGCGAGATGTTTTCACACTTTGAACTTGCGCGTTCGGACTTGCGTGTGACTTCGAGATTCCGGCGCTCTCCGCTAGATGTCGCCGCGAGTACCTTTCACGAACTACGAGACTTGCGCCGCGGCTACGTGATTTTGTCGCGGTCCGCCGCCATCTTGCTGCAATCGGAAGTTTATTGTGCGATTACACATCCGCGGAGTTTTTCATGTGATATGCGTGAACGAGACAGTGCGACGAGTAACACGCAAATGTTCGACGAGGGAAACGCAAGTTGACACTGCCGATTCCAGAGGATTGTTCTGTCTTCGGCGACGAGTGATACGACGGGAACACGACGGTTGACATTGAGCGAACGTCTTCGGTGAGTCAATTTTTTTGTATGTCACTGGCTCGATTATATTAACAAACGCAATAATTTATCGTCTCGCGACAAGTTTCTCGACAACGCTGCGAAACAATTCGCAATTTCGAGGCGATTCGCGGTGACACGATCGTCACGTGATGTTTGCATGGTTTGCATTCGCAAATGCGATCGACTGAACGTTTTGTTATTTATTACCTAACTTTACCTGCGATACCGCGTCTACTATGCATGTGTGTGTGTGTGTATATATGTGTACGTGTTACGTGCTGTGACATGATCTCACGTGTATCTCGCAAAATAAATCTAATATACAAATTAATATATAAACAAATTCATGTACAAACAAATTTCTCTCGTTTAAAAAATGTATCAATAGATTATATTTCTCCGAGCGAAATATATAAATTCGCGTTGTATTTGCAAGTTTTTTTTATCTTCGCGAAGACTTTGAACAAATTGTGCAATCCGCACTCGGAGCGGAACTGATATTTACGTCGGTGCGCGCGTTGACTAGTGGACCATCCGCGTGTGTGTGTGATAAAACAAAAAAAGATACGCACGTTTGATACAACACGTGTTTTTTTTTCAAACACGTCGTGTCCGATTACTTTGCGAGAATAACTCGGTAACAAATCGATACGTGGATACATGTGTGTCCGATGATATGTCACATTCTCAGATTGCTTTACATAATACACATACGTGTGCGCACGCACATGCGTAAAAAAAAAAAAACGTAGGAATCGTAGGTGGATTTGAAACAAGCACGATTCTTTCCAAGGTTAAATCACGCATCATTCGCGAAGCCTTCGATAGCTCAGTTGGTAGAGCGGTGGACTGTAGTAGATGGCTTTGATACGGACATCCATAGGTCGCTGGTTCGAATCCGGCTCGAAGGATTTTTTTTTTCTCACTCGCGATTCAGTCACACATCCGTTTTTTTTTTTTTTTTTTTTTTTATTTTGTTTACCAGCAAAACGTGCATTGTTGTGCTTGTTAGCGGTAACAAAATTATTAATTGAATAATTTATTTACAAATATTTGCACAAAAATTGCCGCAAAACTTGCGTTCTCTTCCTTGTATTTTTTTTTAAGTTTTATTTTACGTATATTATATTTATAAAAGTCGGTTTTATACGGTCTTATCCGGTTTAATTTAACTCAATCATAGATCTCTGTGGAATGTTTTTACACTATTTCGATATCTCGCTCAAAATAACTCAATTAAAGGTCCCAACTATTTCCAATTCTCCGGTACGTTACAAAAATACCCATAAAGTGTCCATATGAATCAATAGGAAGAGAATATATACGTGCGCTATATTACTAAAGCGCCCCGGTGGCGACAAATATCGCGCGGGAACGCGATCGGTATCGTAATCTGAACGAACGAGCTAAAAACGACACGGGGAAAGGGGAGAGGGAAGAGAGGAATGATAGCCGGGCTATGAATATTCGCGGGTAAACGGATTAAAGGCCGAAAAATATCCATATTATCGGACATATGGGCGGCCATAAGGCACGGGTGTCGCGCATATACGGGGGGAGGGCGAGAACGCGCGCGCGCGCTCGCGATACGTATCCGCGCGTCGTGTAATTTATAGCCGCGTCCTAATCGTCTTTTCCAGCCATAATTTATTACTACTCCATCCATATTTATTGGCGCTTCGGCCACTGCATTCTGCCGCGCATCAGATCGGTTATATTGTTGCCGCCGGTGTGGCCCGATACACACCGCAATAAATTATCCAGCGCGCGAAGGCGCGACGGCTGACGCGCACTGATAGATTGCGGCCGAGAGGAGAAGCGATTTATTTAAGCAGTGCGGTATTTTGTGCGGTTTGTTGCAATTTTCGATATATACATACACAAACACACACACACACACACACTCTCGCCGCCGTGATGTATAGCCGTTTTTCGCAATCTGGATGAGCCTTAAAAAGCGCGAGGAGGATCCTCTGTGAGGAGAAAAAACTCCGAAATAGAAGTTTAAATCGGGTTTTTTTTTTTTTTTTTTTAAGCTTCTTCTGAAAGCTATTTCGAAATGAATCCGCGATTATCCGCGCGCTGCTATGTATAGATCGCGAATAATCGATGAAATCGTTGAAAGTATTGCCTCGTTGATTAACGTCGTTATGCACATATTTTATACAAATGTGCGTTTTTTTATATATTCGATATGAAGAGTTTCATTGGTGCGAAAAATGAAACGGAATTAATTGCGATGACGCGAGATTAAATACTGTTTGACGTAACACGTTTCACCGACCGCTAAAAGTTTCGATGATATCAACATCTTGAATTTTAACGATCGTCCTATCTCTCTCTCGATCTGATTACACCGGAATATCGCTTTATTGACAGTGCATCGCAAATTAAACGTTGCGCTTTGTGTAGTGTACCAAAGCACCATGCGTGTGACACATGCATCCGCGATGATACGTACACACACACATGCGCGCGCGACAAGTGCGCGCGTAATCGCACACAGGAGCGATTTGGTTTATGCTGTTCATGATACGTCGGTGTCCCGCGTATATTATCATTACACGGATGACGGTTCCCGGTAGGTGATAATGCAGTGATCGACATCCGCTGATAATACGTAACAACATAATCCTTTTACGGACAAACTCCTCCCTTAAATATTTATGAAAATATACGCGTATGTTTTGCCGATTGACGCCCTATTAAATATCGTTTAGGTTTTTCTTACATACTTATTACCTAATTTATATATTTATATACGAATAATTTATTTCATAAGAAATAAAGATTTACGTTGATAAAAGTAGCTTAACGAATCTATTATCAACTGTAAAAAAATCATTACATCAGAGACACTCGAAGAACGCATCGTTTTATTTTTAGTCGCACGAACATACTTTGTTATTTTTTTTTTTTTTGAAATAAATCGATTTTCCCGGTCAGCGAACGAATTGAACTCGACACACGCCGATACGCGACAAATAATTCAGGAAGTTCGCGACCGACAAAAAAAAAAACAAATTCACGAGTGATACACGAACGATCGATTAAACTCGCAAACACGCGGGGATCCGTTTCTTCTTTGACGCGACGAAAATGATTGGATTTACGAGCACGCGCGACGAGAAAGAGCGCGGCGACCGCCGATCATTCGATCCATGCACGCACGAGATATTACGTTCCTGTTCAGTGGCGTGGCGCGTAATCGGCCGTTAAATTCGCCCGGTGTCGACGCGAACGACACACAAAACGATTCAATTAACGCGTTCGGTTTTCGGCCGGCGCGTCATCGTATACGGCAGCATCGATACATTCTCACGTACACGGTCGCGCTTTCCCCTTTCCCCGAACTCGTCCGCGTCTTCTCCAATTTTGGAGCTCTCGCAAAACTACATGTAGAGTGGACGCGACACACGCGCCCCGCGTTTGTTGTTATTCAAATGTGACGAAAAGCGCTGCGCGCGAAGTAATTCGATCGTGTCGCGACCGACAATTCCGGACTCGTTTGACGACGAACAGACGTGCATTTCAAAAGACCGTACTTTTATACAATAAACATAGAAGGATGTACAGTAAGAAATGAAAAAAATTTTCCGATTTCGTGACACTTAAAATAGAAAAACAAAATAGAAAAACAAAAACAACAAATACGTAAAACGTGGAGGAGACAAGAGCTATTACATTTCTACGCGTACTTTATTATCGCACGAGTATATTGTGTGCAGACAAAATTGTGTGTAAATATAAAATTTTATACACTGCAGAATTTTTTTGTGTAAAAAAATCGGATCGAAAATGGTAAAACTGTCCCGATAAAATCGACGATCATTTTACGAGTGTAGAGCTAGAAAAATAAAATGTTCTTTAAACATAAACGGGAACTTTGAAATTATGTTTCACGGATGCTTCGAAACCAAGTTAATACGTGATCTTTAGATGGCGAAGTCTCGAGTTTTGGTCGCATCTCGTCGTATCGTTGCGACGACCTGATCATCGCTGAAAGGTATCGTTTACACTCAAAGATCCGCGCAGTTTGGACTACGTCGGTTACATGAATTATTAACGACGGGTTTGCAATAGGAAGTTCCCACGGGATGGGAAAGAGACTGTGTATGGCCCGAAATTCCGTGGAGTTGTGTTATTAGTTCCCGTCGTTTGAAACGCACGGCTCTCTCATGTCGCGTCCAACCGATTATCCCCGAGCGTTAATATACACGGTGATACATAATTTTCGTGTCGAGTAATCGAGAGGTCGCAGGTACCTCAACGGAACTGTATACGTATAACGTGTGAAATTAACTTTTTAACGCAACGAAAGACAATACAAAAAGGACACACCGAGAAAACATTTCGATATTTTAACATAACCACTGCCGAAAGAGCAATAAATGAGATAATAATAATAATAATTTATTTTTTTTTAACACCTACAGTTATTACAATCTGTCGCATTCAAGGACATTCAGTAATTTTGTGACCTAATTACATGGTACAAGCCCAGAGGCTCGTCCTATCTTCAGAATTTCACAAGATTAAATCTTGCTGTAGTTTGCGTTTCAGTCTACGTGAGAAGTCCGATTTGTTCATCAAAGATGTTGCCAGGTAGTTCGGGTGATTTTGCAATCTCGATTTATGCTTCAGTATCGCTCTCCTGATCTCCTCGACTGAAGGTATGCCAAGGTCCTTGTGTAATGATTCATGTCACATAACAGGGCGCGTTAGCCATGGTAAGATCTTCGACTGGAAACGTTGTATTATTTCAATATTTGATTTGGATACAATGCCTCATATTTGTATGCCGTAGAGCCAGATTGGTTTGATTATACTCTTGTACAAGAGTATTTTATTGTCTAGAGACATCTGAGATTTACGTCCGATCATCCAGTACATTCTGCTAAAGAGAATACCTAATTGCTTTCGCTTATTGAAAATATGTTTCTTCCAAGTTAGACGCCTGTCGAAGCGCAGTCCCAGGTATCTGACATCTTCGCATTGGGATAACTGTGTGCCGTGTAAAATCACTGGTGGACACGTTTCTCTTTTAATAGTAAACGTTTATGTGAGGACTTAGTTTCGCTGGTCTTAATATGCCATTTATACATCCAATCTTCAATTTTATTTAAATTGTCTTGTAACATTCTTGATGCCTGAGATAATTTAAATTTATATATTTTTTCTTTTACAAAATATAATATAATATCAAATATAATATCAAAATCCAAATGTTTTACAGTCGAACTTACAAAATCTTCAACTGGATTTTAAAAATTCAAAATAATCGATTACATATAAGTTTGTATATCCTGTTCCTCCAAAGGATATCGGTCTTTCTCTTCTTCCGATTGAACGAGCGGGATTGCGTTCAAGAACGCAACAAAATCATTTTCTTGCGATAAATGCAAAAGACGACACGATAAGTCCCATAAATTTCTAGCATATTGATCATCTCTTGCTTTCCCGCGCATAGTGGCGATTTTGCATCTTCTACAAACAAAAAGATAAATTTATACATACATACTACATGCATATGCATGCGCAAGTCTCTTTGTACACGTATGTTCTTACGAGTAATAAAGTCCCGTCTCATTTCCCACGTTTTCATCCACCGAGCAATATATTGTCGTTTGCGCTCCTTCCTCCTTGTTCTGAAATAATAATCTCGCGAAGAAATTATACAAGACTGACGCGCCCGGCATTATCGTGCGACTGCTGCTTTTTGATAGTTCCGTTGCTATGATGCCAGGATGTAACGAATACACATTTATCCCGTGAATATCTGCCTCTAAAATGAAATAAAACAAAAAAAATAAAAAAAAACAAGAGTCGCTGTAAGACAAGCTATTTATAATCAATTACAAAAATTGTGCAAAATTATCAGAAAAAGTATAAAACAATAAATATAAAAATGGCGTAAAAATGAAACGTTTTGTTTGATGTTTTTATATATATATTGCAAATCATTTCGCGAAAAGTTTTTCTTTCTTTTCTAATTTGTACCTTTCAAACGACGTGCAAGTTCCTTGGTGAATAAAACACTCGCAAGTTTGCTCTGACTGTAAGCTTTCATCGCTCTGTAATTTCTGCCCGTATAGATGTCGTCGAAATTAATATCGAAAACTGTAACAGATCCACATTTTTCTATTATTCTTTTCTGCAGTTAACTTTCTTTAGTGACGCCGGACGCGGCATATAATACGTGTTTTACGTCAATGTTTTACTCACATCCGTGTATGATCGACGAAACGTTGACTATCCTGCAACCTGGCGAGGACGCGATCATTTTCGGCAGCAACAGGAGCGTCAGAAGAAAGTGGGCGAGATAATTGACCTGAAATGTCATTTCAAACCCGTTCTCCGTTTTCTCGTACGGAATCGTAGCTACGGCAGCATTGTTTATAAGTATGTGAATTGCCGCTTCGTTTAGTATCAAATTCTTGGCGCAATCTCTCACGCTCTGTAATTTCGAGAGATCCAGACAATAGATCGCGAGCTCTCCGACTTTATCTTGATACTTCTTGTTATTAATGCTGAAAATTGTTTTTATATTTTTTATTAATCGTGTCACTTTTGTAGACGCATGTAAACAAATCAACAGACTCGTTTTCTCTGAGAGAATTAAACTTGTAAATGAAATTGCAATTTTTTTAGTTGAGATTAACAAGCGGTATTTTAAGTGATTCTTATGCAACGTGCTTACTTTGAAGGTGGCCTGTTCTTTATATCTTGAATAGCATCGTTCGCTTTTTTCACATTTCTACAGGCCAGAATCACTCTGGCGCCTGTTACACAGTAAACAAAAAAATGGTAATTTTAACATTTTTTGCATGTCTCGGGAGGTCCACTATAAATTTTACGTTAAAATAACTCATTCGTTGTGAGTCACTTATTGACAAACTAGTAAAATCAAATACTTGACGCAATACTTTACATTTATACTTGTTATTTTGACTGTAAGCGTGATGTAAAAATAACATATAAAATAATTAAAAATAAGAAATGTTAATAAAACATTTTAGTTTGTACAATGTGGCCAAAGATTAAAAAAATGTTTTTAGTATGTTAAATTGACTTTGACACATCTAGATTGAAATCATTGTGTTAAAAGCACTTAAACAATATTCTATTTAACACAATGATTTCAATTAATCTAGAGATGTCTCGAAGTTAATTTAACATACTAAAAAAATTTTAAAAATCTTTGGCCACATTGTACAAACTAAAATCTTTTATTAACATTTCTTACGAGTGAATTACTCATTCGTTTCTTCGAACGAATGAGTTATTTTAACGTAAAATTTAGAGTGGACCTCCTGGGACATGCAAAAAATGTTAAACTTAACATTTCTTTTTTAATAAGAAAATTACAGAATAAAGTCATACGAGTCGCTTTTGCAAAATGTTATGCAGAAATATATAGTATATATATATATGTATATACATATATGTATATTTTCTTCATTTCTTTTTTATTATGTAAAAATAACAGATTTAACTTCAGTGCGTGCGCTGTAATTTCTTATATTGTTATTTTTCTCTTCTAGAATTAATTAATTACCTCTCGCGTATAAGTCTCTAGCAGTCTCCTTGCCGATACCGGTGTTCGCTCCAGTTATTATCACAGTTTTTCCATCGAGACGAGCTTTACTTGTACACACTTTACTGAAGAGCCGCATTTTATGCGATCACGATATTGTTGTATTTAATATGCACTTTAGTTCGATCGACACACTTTGTCTCGTCTTTACGACTGAAGAAAAACTAAGTTGACTTGACTTCTTACTCCAGAGCGTTCTTCTGTTTACGTAATAGCTTTCGATGTAAGACATGTACGTACACGACACTAACATTGAGAAAAAAAGTTAATATACCAAGGACAGCTTTATTTAACTTACTATTTGCGTGGATAGAAAGTTGTTAGACGGGAACCGGATTTGATTTAACTGAATGATGATTGTTGGCTAGTAAAAGGTTACCACACACACACACACACACACAAATATTCGTTAATCTAAAAAAACATCTGTTATTTTAACTCTTGAAATAAAAAAGCAAGTATTTCAAGTAACAATTGATTGCAAACTAAATATATGTTTAGTTGATATTATGTGGTATCTTTTTCTTAGTTTAGTACGAAAATTGCTTTTTTAGAAAAAAGCAATCTAATTAATCAAGATGCAACGAGCGTAAAGCAACTTTATATAAGCACGAAATAAAAAAGAGCACTGAAAATCACGGCGGTGCAACTGTTACTGAATGCATTTCTTGCCCTGACAAATTGTTGAACGAGAAAGTTCGAGACGTTCAAAGTCTGTATAATAAGGTTCGTGTAAAACCGGTTTCTTTAAATATTATTGTCTGTGGCACGTTCGTGTTCTTTTTCGTACTTTATTCTATCGCCTTCAAATTTTTATCTTTCGACTTGCTTTATATCTTTTAATAGAAATTAATTTGTTAGTATTCCGGCCAGTATTCCTAATCACTAACCAATTGCTACGCAATCTGGTTTTGATCGATTTCTGACCGATCAGTTTCTCGAGAGTACATATTTTCTGTTGTAAGGTTACTCGAAAACAGAATACTTTCGTGAAATAAAACATATCTCCTGTCTTAGAGTTAAAGAGATCTAAAGATCTACAATTCGTGACTTTTGTCAGCATTCAGAGACGTTTTTTCGAGTTATCGGGATTATTTTATCTTTTTCCTTCCTCTCGGATTTTTAATACATGAACGAAATGCTGTAATTCGCTTTCGCAAACATTGAACATCAGTTCTATATGCGTCTGAGAACGCATCACTAGAGAATTACTCGGACGTTCTCAGGCCTCTCTGTATATGAATACGTTGACTTACAACTTACTATTCGGGATTAACATATTATCCCTCGTCTCAAAGGGCTTTTCATGTCATTAGGTAAGGCGTATCTGTAATAACAATGATTGTTGTGCTTAAGAGCCCGGCCTCGGGCTGCGCCGTTCTGGTTCTCTCTCCGCTATTTCGCTTTTAGAACTGATGCATAATACATGGATAATTTAATTTAATATATCAAAACACACCAGGCAAACGCGTGATTCTGATGCACGTCTGATGCAAAATTATGTAACAACTCGTTGTGAAACAAAATTATGTAACAATTCAAACCTTGAGCAATCCTCGTCGATTAACATATAAAATACTGTAGTAATATCGCAGTCAGTTGCAGCTAACATAAAAAACAATTGTAAATAAGAGACAACAACGTGATTCGTATATTTCATTGTTCAGTCTTTTATTAGTTTCATTAATAATAGATATATTGAAAAAATGCATTCGCGAAAAAAAACTGAATTTGCACGTGAACAGTAAAATATTTTTAAACGTATTTTTCTGTTCCAAACGCAAGAAGATATTATACACAAAAATCTATTTTTTTACTAAGTAAAATTTTAAAATTGTTTTCCTCTATTTCGCGCGTGCGAAAAATTTTGTTTAACGGTACGTGAGAAACCACATGTTACTCGTTTACTTTGTCCCTCGGTTTGCTTTTTAAAAAAAAAAAAAAAAAAAAAAAAAGGAAAAAAAAGAAAAAAAAAAGTACAAACATATCACGCATGTCGGGAATTAGCGTAAGAATCAACTGTGTTTCCATTTTGTAAAGGTTCGTGTTATTAAA
>NW_018020608.1:907434-914718 GCF_002006095.1 Pseudomyrmex gracilis
ATTTTGTTTAACGGTACGTGAGAAACCACATGTTAATCGATTACTTTGTCCCTTAGTTTGCTATTTAAAATAAAAAAAAAAAAAAAAAAAAAAAAAAAAAGGAAAAAAAAAAGTACAAACAAAACACGCATATCGGTGATTAGCGTAGGAAACAACCGTGTTTCCATTTTGTAAAGGTTCGTGTTATTAAAGTTGTTTCACTGTGTTGCCCGACAACTTACTCAGCCAATAACATGTAGATTAGATCGGGAGGTACCTATGTACGTCCGGAGTTCCGGCGACATTATCATCTTTATCGCGCGAGACAAAGAACGCGGAATATCGTCCTTCGCATCGGTAAACGCGCGGAAGGCATTTTCTTTTCTCTCTCTCTCTCGTTCTCTCTTGCCGATCACGCTCCATTTCGTTCGCGTGCCAAGAACAGTTTTACACGGTCGTGCTCCCGGATTCGTACGGATGCTTCACTTCGCTCGTTGTTGAAGCACGTCTGAATGACATTTAGCAATCGCGTGTGGGAAGCGTCTCATTGTCACGCGAGCACATCTATAAATATGTGAGAAAACGTCTGACGTAACCGGGTTAACAAACGCGCCCCAAATAAAATAATTTGCGAAAGTCTTTTTTGTTGTTGCGAATTCGAAAAGAGCTCCGAGAGAGAAAACAACAACGACGACCGGAACGATGATTAGCAACAGAATATCTCGCGTAATGTAATTTACTTGGTTATGAGAAAAACATCTCCGATACAACGTGGTAGCCGAGTTTACCTCGCGCATAGTTAAAAACATTTTTTTCTTTTCTTCGTCGGCGCGGAATTGTTGCGAAGAAGTCTGTCGGTGAGCGAACTGTTGTTTGTGTGCGCGGTAATCAGCCGAAGAATTTTGCGTGACGCGATCCAATTGCGAGAAAAAAAAAAAAATTACTTACCTGTCATCATCTGTCATTTATCACGCATTATATTTTGTGCGGTTTATCGCAATTTTCTTTAACTCGGCGCACAGTCGTCAGGTTTGCGATATTGGAATTGCGCGCGATATTAATCGCGAGATATCAATCGTTGATCCTCTTTAGCATATGTCATGAATAAATTACGCGTAAATCAACGGAAATTGCGGATCCAATTAAACTGTGCGTATCATTCCCGGATATGTTCGATAAGGAAAATTCTCCGCGTCGAGGAAAGAAAAATCTTTTCTCAACAGCACAAAAACAAAACGCACGGAGGAAGTGCGAAAAAAAGACCGCGCGCTCTGGCGTCATATCGTCATATTGCCGCAGTCTTGAACGGAAAGATGGTCGTTCAAAGACCTCGTCTCGAGTATCTCTGAGGTACGCCGTGATACGTTCCGACGTGGCACTTTACTAATTACGGCGAATCAAAAGCAGCTGGGGAGATGCCGATGACACGGCTATAAATTTACTGCGACGACGTCTCTCGCGCTAAACTTATTCCCCAATATTACTTCCCATTAAGACGATACACGTCCGAGTAGTTTCCGAAATAATATGATATGAAAGGGAAGGTGCGCAAGTCGTGTTGAAAAAACAAACTCGATAATAAAAATTAATAATTCGCGAGAACAACAATGTGCAATTATCAGGTTTTTTTTTCGCGAGCAAACAAAACTAGGGAAAATAGTTTATTTTGAAAGTCAACATTGAGAAAAATGCTTTATATTTATTGCAAATTTCACGATTTTCGTCGATTTTTATTTTCATATTCACATAATGACTTTTGTCAAACTAACAAAAGCGAGAAAAATCGTATATTTTCCATCACATTAAACAGTTAATTATAAATGTCTGTATATTCTTTAATTATTACGTTGTAATTGCGCGGATATGAGATCGTGATTTAATGAAGCAAAAGCTTTCGACAAAGCGCAATATATTTCGACTGTGTGTATCGTAATCTCGAGACTCACACCGGAAGTTGGCCACATTCGGTGGGCAACGGCGTTAATGAAATCGCCTAAGTAACGACCGTGCATAACGCATCCTACTCGGTGTATAAAGTGTGATCCTCGGGATCTTTACTGTTATGCAAATCGGGAACGATGCGAACGGCGGGGAAGGAAGAACCGACCGAGGGGGATTCACGAAAGCGTTACGCGACTCCGGTCCCGGTAACCCCCTAATTTTAATTAAGATCGCTATCAATTCCGCCCATTCTCACCGCGGCGGCGGTTTCTTGTTTCCTCGCTCGTTTCACTAACCCACTTTGACGGTTTCTTTGTTGCGATTTTCGCGCGCTCCCCGACGCGCAAGGACATCGGGGAGTGTATTACCGAAATGTTGTGACGTAAAAGCCACTTTATTTTCGACACACCAGAGGGGAATATATGTGTTTTTTGTTTGTTTGCGTTAAACGCAGATAAGCGCGAAATTTGCACAGTTTTAATTCACTGGTGTTTTGCATATTTGCAACATCCTTCGGGGATGTTCACACACACTCATTTTTCGGATTTGTTTATTCGCAGCGAGTTGCAGAAAGCTATGATGAAATAGCGGACAACGTGAAAAAGAATTTTTTCATATCTGATATTTTTTAAATTTATTTAACGGTTTTTAAAAGTACTTTCATATACATCATGTAATTTTTCTACATAAAAAAAAATTTTTTGTATTTATTTTTTGCCTGTTTTACACATCATATATGTTTTGTGTTTCATCTCTGAGCGTAAATATTTTTTCTAATACACTTTGTCGTATTTATGATTTTTGTATAAATAAATATAGGACTTTTTTTTATTGAATAAAGCTCACTAAACTGTGCTTTTAACCATGCGCTTGATGATATATATATATATTGAAGCCACAGAGCTCAAGATCGAGGCACATGATTAAGACATTTTTTTCTTCGTGCTTCTTATTTGCCACTCACCTTCTCAATGTTGATATCTCACGGTCGAGAACGACGTTTTCGATTAAATGGGAAGGATCTCTGTCCCGAATCGATCGAGATTGTGTCCTTTTCATTCTGTTGCCGAGTCCCGGCGCACAATCCGGTTCCCAGTCGCATCCCAAACAAATATCAGGAGCAGCCAATATTGATTCTGTCGTTCCTGCTTTTCTGCTTTCGGCTTTCCTTCGTCGTCACACATTTCCTGCAACAATGGCTCTGTTCCGAGAGGAAGAATTTATGTTCGCGTAATAAAACGTTTTAAAGGCTTAATCCATGTCTCGCTCTCTCTTTCTTTCCCGGATATCTATGCGGTTTGAGCTGCTGAATGTTCTCCCGGAGATTTGTACAGCTCTTTAAATTCTAGGTTTATTGTTTCCACCTCAGGAGAATTGTAAGATTACGGAGCCAGTTACGTTATTGAGAAAAGTAGTTATGACTTCGAAATTTTATGGAGCGAAATATATATATGTGTGTGTGTATAAAAAGATTTTCCCGAAGACTCGCCGCGAGAGAGAGAACTTTTAATTGGACAAATATTTCACTAACAAATAACCCAATTTAAAACTTTTATTAAAACATCGATAATACGTTACATTTTTTTCCCTTAATCCGCCTCACGGTTTATCCAAGATGATCCACGTTTCTAAGCGAATAAATTCGCTTGTTGAAAATACGTCGAAAAAAAAAAAAATCATTTACGTAACGAAAAAATGTGCTGCAACTTCGTCTGCGGCGGTTGTTTTTTCCGATTGCATCGCGCGTTGTCAGTCTCGGAGGGGATGAAAAAAGTCATTCCGTCGCGGGAAAATTATATACAAAGTAAAACATTTCGCCGGATATATAAGAGACGAGAATCCGCTGACGTCGCGAATATATCCGGTCGGGACGGAGGCTCGATTTCAATTTTCCGCCCTTCGGACGCAGGCTGCAGCAGGTTGCAGCCTGCGCCGTTGCGCGACTGCGATCGGCAGATCGCGTATATGCTGCGGGGAAATGTACCGGGACAATATTCCGCGAGTCTGGTCCTTCCCTAATGGCTAATAAACCAACCCTCTCTTTCTCTCTCTCTCTCTCTTTCTGTTTCCCTCTTTCTCTCTCTCTCTCTCTCTGTCTCTCTTTCCATTCAACCTATTCTAATATTGTCTCCCCTTCGCCCGCACTACCTCTCATCTACACGAACACTTGTCTCTAGTGGATATTCGGAACGGGATAGGCTAGCAGCCAATATCGAAGCGTTCTCCTGATAGTCGTAACCGGCGTCGTTCAGTTTCCGAACGCTGTCTCTTGTACTCGCTTTCGTTATCATTTTACGCGCGCTACACTGAGCAACATCCGTTCCGCCGTCTGCAATGAGACGAGCGTTACTCCGATATGGCGCTACTCTCTTTCTCTCTCTTTCTCCGGGCGCAATGTAGACAAACATTTACAGAACTTAATAAAAGTCGGAATGAGAAAGCAATGTACGTGAAACAGGTCACGAACAAATGTTGATAATAATTGTTTTCCTTTTTTTTTCCTGTTTTGTTTTTTTATCAGTAAATAGCAATTGAAGCGGCGAAACGAAATTGTTTCGAATGTGAAACGAACCGTTTCGACTGTTCGTCTTATATAGAATTTTTTATAAGACATATTTCCGTAATAACGCGTTCTTTTTAAAGCGAGAGAAATTTTCTCGGATAAAAATCTCTTTCTTTAGTGAAAGAACGCGCGTGTTGCGAGACTTGAGAAATACGTTGAGAGAGATCGCTTTCTTCCGATAAGAAATCCCGCCGATTGTTTTAATGTACATATACGCGCGAGCAAGGCGGAGATATTACAATGACAGACGAAGACGCTCGGTTGCTGATAACGAGTATCGAGAATACGGCGCGTAACACTTCCCGAATACAAATTGACAATCAAACGAACATTGTACTGTGCCGACACTCCGACGAACCGACTTCTGAGAAGTTCTCGCTCTCGCTTCGTTCGCGCCGACATTCGTCTTCGCTGAATATTCACCCCGCTGTCGGAAGCTAATATTGAACTTCCTGATAACTGCATTCCACATCAAATACCCGAGCTTCTTGGCCGGCTAATTAACCAAAAATAATTCGGACGTTGTTTGAATTCCGTCGCGTTCTTATCTGACAGCTGCATTCTACGATCAAAAGTATATATATATCTCTCGAAATAGTTGCCGGAATGTTTTTGAAAAACGTCGCGTTGTACAATGAAAAGTCACGGATTGCGATGTAAAAAAACAAAAAAAAAAAAAACAAAAAAAAAACAATTTCGAATTTATTACGAACGTTTTTTCACAAGTAACGGAATAAAGCGAAAAATTCGAGGCGGAGAGATATTTGCGGAATTCGCGGTTTCCGAGTCGGCGATGATTTTAATCAATTTGTTTTTTGAAAAATTTAAAATAGCTCGATTTAAAGTAACAGCAAAATTCACCCCGGCCGCGAAATGTTTACTCTCTCTCTTCGTTCGAAAACATTTTCTTGTGTCGCCTCGTAGTCGAGACCGATAGTAAATCTCGCGGCATTACGGTACGATGCACCTTTTACTCTGCTCTCGCGCAGAGAAGCGCTGTGGAAGTTTCAAAATCCTCGTTCTTGTTCCATCTGGTGTTCCGTTTGCGATCGAAAGGCCGGTAAACCAGCTTATCTTTCACAGACTAGCTCGCCGTATATGTATTTCCTGTGTCCGGCCGTCCGGTTTCGTGTGGTTTCCCCGTGCGCCAGCTCTGCTTTTAGATTCACCAGTATGTACTTTAAAACGAGAGACACCGTTGCGCGCGGTGCGATACATTTGTATTCTTAATTCAAGCGAGAAATTTACATTTAGTCGTAAAATGTTAAACAAATTGCAAATCAAGCCGAGGCAAGCAGCGTGCTTTAATCAGCGAGATTTATATCCGGCTCGAGAGTGCACTCGTGTGCTGCCAGATTTAAATAATAAAAATTATAACAAATTTGACAACATATTTCAGCGTCACGTAGTATCCAACTAGCGAAGATTCAATCACGTGAGCCAATGTGCTAGATGTTCGTGCGAAATATAATTTACATCTTTTATTTATCTTAAACGCGTAAATTAATACACACAATAATTCGAATTCAATTTCAAAAATTCATTTAAGATGACTGGCTCGGTTTGCATCACATATAGATGAAACGTCCAATTTTCCTCTTGGAAAATAAAATAATCCATTGGGGAGAAACATCTTGGCCAGAAGTCGAGTTTAGATTTCGCGCGTTCCGTGCAGAATAATAAATGATAGAGAAAAATGATATTTGCATATAAATTTTATATTAAAAAATATTCACATTGTGTATGTTACGTTATTTGAATTGTTACACTTGTCAGACGCACGTGTTTCGTTTTTCCAACACTTTCCTGCATTTTTTTTTGGTTTCCTTTTGATCATCTTTAGAAAAGTGTTATTGGTCTGTGCGGCTTGTGCCGCGCCGGGAGTGTGTATACGTGCATATATATTGAATCGTAAAGTTTCCGTGGCGCTGCTTTCGAGTTTCCTCTTACGAATCCGGTCTCGGACAATTGGCTGGCCTACTTCATTTTCCTGCTACAGCAGGTACCGTCCGGGGAAATCCTTTCGGTATTTTTGGGAGGGATCGAAGTCTCGTCGACGCGCACTTCCACCAACGACAATTTTCTCCGTCACATCGCTCTTTTCTCTCCCTACTTTTCTCACCCCGCGCATTTCTTTCTTCTCCATTCCGCTCACTCGTTGGTTTATGCTTCTTGTTTGACTATGACGTACGTTTGGATTCGCGCGCCGGAATGGAATTGTTCCCGGGTCTTGAGAAATGTTTTTGATAGAGGGTACGAGAGAGGTTTCTCTCTCCGGCCGATGAAAGAAGTTACCAAATGTCGCCATCGAACGGCGGCGAGAACGTTTCTTTTCACCCGTCACATGTCGCGTGAAACGTACACGCCATTACGTCGCGTTCGCGACGTTAGATTTGTATTTGTAGTTGCAAGTGAAATGTCCGAATTTTTCGAATAATTTTACATTTGAAGATTATTTTACGATGTCAGAGAGAGAGAGAGAGTTTATAACTTTATATTGGAACCGCCACGGTTTTACAATTTCTCGTGAGTTTACAAGAGGAGTACATATGTTTTGAACAAGTGTCGCAAAAATTTGCACAACGAGTTTTTTTTTAACTAGCACAACGCAGGCGCACGCTATTGTTATTTTTATTTAACGTGTTGTCAGTGAACACAACCTGTCACCGCGATAACAGATAGTATATACGTCTTATAAACCATATAATACACATATGAGAAATGTCAGAAATAACGCATGAAAATCAAACTAAAAAAATAGTGAGAGAGAGAAGTGGAAAAACAACACGTGACTAAAGTCA
>NW_018020608.1:915118-945886 GCF_002006095.1 Pseudomyrmex gracilis
GGCCGAGGTCAGTGACTCCGCCAAGGCCGCGCGGCCGAGGTCAGTGACATTACTCTGTAGTATGTATATAATACATATAATACAATATAAAGTATAATATTATAAATATATAATAAATTATATGTATATATATATATAATATGTATTATTTAATATTATATATAATATAAATTACAGTCACGTTATTTTTACGTGTTGTTTTTCTACTCTTTTCTGTCACGTAACTTTAGTTACGTTTTTAATTTTTTCTACATATACGACGAACTGTTTCAAAATCGCTTTTCATTATTTACTCTCTCGATCTTACCGATTCAATTCGACTCGATCAACCAACCAACCAACATGCCATTTTTAATATAGGATAACGACGGTCCCATTTTTTTAATTTGACAGTTGTTATGTAAAAGAAATTGATTTTATCGCGATAAAAAAATGAAATAGCAAGTAGCAGCACGATGCTTTATCTCGTCGGATCTCTTCTCTTGTTTTATCGAACTCTCTCTATCTCTTTTTCTCTCTCTCTCTCTTCGAGCGTTCTTTTCTCGTAGACTATCGTTTTGTCTGGCAACTCTGTTTAGCGTCGATCTCCGGAGGCGATTTGCCCCGAGACGCGGAGTAAACTCTCGTTGTTCTCTATTGTCTCGTCGGATTTTCTTCAAAAGTTCTCTCGCCGCGTAACTTCGGGGGCGGAGGAGGTCCTTAACGATTTCACCGGATCGGAAGACGATGGCGAATTTAATGCGGGGGATCTTTCGTCGCAGCTATTTCGTAGCTACGCTACGTGCCGCGTCGTGAAACCAAAAGGAAGCCGCGTGTTTTTGCGCGTCGTTTTGCCACGACTCGTTTGCATTTCATTGCAGTTTTATGCAGTCGCGGGAGTCGACCGTCTTCTCCGTACGTTTCTTCCCTTTTACGGGGGAAACCCGTCTTCTCGACTTCGATGTCGCTGGATGCCGCTCTATTGAATCAAAATTGATCCGGAAGTGCCTCGAATTCGCATCTCGAAGCCCGAGATAAGCGCGGCCGATGGAAATCTCCTTGTATGGGAGTAAAAATTACATTCGGCGAGTGGATATTCGCTATCAGAGGTCAAACATAGTTGTTTAGCAAAGTGGAAGAATATATGCGGTGTTTTAGTTTTGTGAGGATTATATTTTACAGTTATAATTAAAACACACACAATTCCGGGAGAAGTTAGCATTAATTTAAAGCACAATTGAGTAATTAATTGTAACAATTGTGGTTTAATAATAATAAACGACACATTGTTATAAGAGAGAGTATGAGAATAAATATAATTTATAAATTATATTTATAAATTATATTCGATAACGTCACAACAAGTAGTAGTTGTTAATTACATTCGAGCAAAATGAAACGTTAACTCGTGCATAACGCGCCCGGAAAACAGAATTTAATTCTTTAAATTAAATATATATATATATACATTTAATTTAATATTATATTATATATATTTATATATATACGTATATCGCGCCATGCCATCGTTGTATTATATTCCGCATTATTTCCTCTCAAGTATGCCGCGTTAGTTTAAAATATTCGCCGCGCGAAACACAAGCGCGGAAGGAACACGAAAATAAAGATTCATTTGCACGAATTTGTTCGTGAAATCGTTAATCCGTGAAACACGCGCTCCACTCGCTTAAACGATTCCCGCGATAACGAGTTTTTCCATCCTCCTTCCGTCGTTTGTTTCGGCCTGTCTCGATTTACCAGTTTCTGCCGCCGTCTTCGGAGACTCTCGCAACCGGAAGCGTCGCGCTGCAGTTGTTCCTAACCCGTGTCTCGTTATTATCGTTCCTCGTTTCCTTCCTCCGCGCGCGCGTCCTCCGGTCCGAGAGGACCGCATTTGCATGGAGACGAGTCCCCGTTTGCTCCGCTGTAGGGAATCCTTTCAGAAAGGACGCGCCGCGACGGGGATGAAGAAGTAAAAAGCACGGCGAACGTTTGGTCGTGATCCGTGCGTAAATATTTTATTCGTGTTTGGATTCTTCGTCCCCTCGCCGCGCGCATTTTTCTCATCACCGACTCGCGATCGAACATTTCGTTGCAACAACAATACCGCGAAATGCAAAAAAGAATATTTTAGTTTTCTTGATCGTGAAAAAATTATTTGCACAGTCGACAAATATTTTATCGCAGATATTCTATCGTATATTGGTATCACTTTTATAACAAAAAGAACATAAACAAACGCGCGATGTGTGTATCTCTATACTGGAAATACATCACGCGTGTTAGATTCGGTGTTTAATCTTGGTTTTCGCAATTTTCTTTCACGAAAATAGATCGGCTTTTTGATCTGTTGTTCTTTTTCTATTGATATATATAACACAGAATATTATTAAATATTATCGCGGCACTCGACAATAGTATCAACTTCTCTATATCGCGGTGGATTTTCTATTTCAAGCGACGAGTTCTCTTTTCCGCGTATAGACGTGTATATCAACTATGCATAGAGACAAGGTACCGAAATTAAACTACGCTGTAAGCTACACGTGAGAGATAGTATCAGCAAAGCGCTATTTTTAACGCGTTTCCCGCGTTCGTGAATTGTCATTTTGCATATAGATTTTTTTTATATAAGTTATGTCTCTCTCTCTCTCGACGAAGGTGCAATGTGCGCGCGGAAGATCACTCGAGCGACGAATGATGAGACGCAATTTGGGAAGCTTTGTGAAACATCGATCAGGAGAAGAAAATTGCCGGCGCCGTGGATTTGCATATTCGAAATATGTCGTATGCATATGCAGCAGGATCAAATGCACTCTTGTTTCCGCGATGCACGTCATCCCCGTTCCGCCCACCCGCGCGTTTTCCGCGTTCGCGACCCGACCCGTTAAATTGCATGGACGCGGAAGGAAACCTATACCCTTTTGCCCGCACGCTTTACTGATATTAACTTTGCTTTATTTGTTATGAATATTCAGCGCTCTCGCGCGATAAGCAGTAATCAACTTTCAAATGCAATTTGTGCGCGGCTCTGACCACGTCCATCAAAATTATCATCACGTGACTAAGTAAATGTTCGCGTTACACGACTGCGAACAGGTTTGCTCGCTCTCGGTAGATTTTAGTTTTATTTTCTAATGAGAGACCAATGAGAGAACACGGTGCGTTCTCTCGGTTTGGAGCAAATTCCGACACACACGCCGCACGTACGAGCAAACAGCAAGGAGAATGTTTCCTTCTCGTGTAACGATGACAAGGGAAGACAAAGGCGGTAAAAGCAAAGAGACAGAGAGACGCGCCCGGGAGAGTATCTGGAGGGCGGCGAGGATGTCTAACTAGGAAGGGAGTTGATTTTCAATACAGTCGGCGCTCAACCCCCCCGAGCGTATGATATCGATGCCAGGTAAACAAAAACAGAGACTCGTGGGAGTTTGGCGATAGGGTTGCGAGAGGGAGAATAGTCGATGGGAAAGACCGTCAGGGATGTTGTGTAGTTACCCGTCGACGGGTAAGGAAAGTAAGAGACGGAGAGAGAGAGAGAGAGAAAGAGAGATGGGAAATGGAATAAGGGAGAGAGAAGTATAGAATACCGACAGTGGAGGAGTTGTCGACAACTAGAGTTGAGGATATGCCAGACACGTTTCCTCTTGGTACCACATCCACGCGCAAGCCTGTTTCTGGATAAATGTACAGAGTGTCGCGATATGAAAGCAGCGCGGTTGTTTTGCTTCCGCGTGGATTTTTCTTCGGAAACTCGGTGTATAGTGGGTGGAAGAGGAGGAAAGCACAGAGATGGAGAAAGAGGTTGCCCGGTGGCGCCGAACTAAACTTTCGAATGCGGAATTTGTTGCGATATAAAGGGATTTTCCTCGGGAAAAGGGGTTAAGGCGAGTCTCGGACACGAACAAAAGAACGGTCGATTGTCGGTTATTTACTTTCGCCAAACTACCTTTGCGAAATTTGTCACATATTCAACGTGCCAGAGTTTACGTGCGTTTAATATATTATCGTTGCATTATTAAGCGAATGTTTGGTAGTAAAAGCTCGGATTTTAACCGGGACGATATTTAAATTAAAATTGTAGTTACAATATTTTGCCGCGCGGGAAAAAAAAACGAGAGAAAACACGGCAGTAAAATAATGAAATTTAATTATCTCTTCTATTTTTGAGTAATTCTTTCAGCAGAAACCGCAGTTTTGCAGATTTTCTTTTTTTTCTTTTTTTTTTCATTTTGCATTTGAAAAATCAAATACTTTTGTTGTTTCTTCGCAGTTCTTCTTTCCCGTTGTTTTGTTGTTCGAAGCAGAATTCCAGCGTGTCATATCTTATAAAGTATCCAATTTCAAAGTACTTGTTCGATGCCGCGGCGGCAGCTACTTTACTGTTTTACAAACTTGTTACCCATTGAGTTGCCGACAAGTTACAACGATGAACGTCAAAAGCGATTCGACTCGCTTCGGTAGAAAGAAAAATGAGAAATTACGTCGACGACCGAGACTGAAAACCGATCCGCTATTCTCCTTCTCATTTCCATCGAGAGTTCGAACTCTCCGGCTTATCAAAATTGGACCGAAATCTCGCTCGTTTGTTTCCGTGATCTATCGCGCCGATTTCAAACTGATGAACGAAAAAATTTCGCGAAACGTATGAATGCGTAATGAGAGAAACGCGTACGCGAGAGAAATGCGTATAGCTCGAGCTCGTTCGTAATAATAATTTAAGACCCGTGCGCGCGCACACAATGACACAAACTTGTTTTATTAAAATGACGAATAGAACAAATTCCGCGTGTGTACGTACGTATACATCAAATATAACGCATTAACGTTTTTCATACTTAGAGGAAGACAGAGTTGCCTTATTTTTTTTCAGCAGAGAGAAAACAATTTTATAAAATAGCAATCGTGAAAAACGCGAAGCGAACGATTTAATCCTATTTCTTTTCCTTTCCTCTTTCATACGCCGTTTAAATCGTTTATCTAACTTCGCAAAAGAGAGAGAGAGAGGAAGAGGAAGAGAGACACTTGATGAGAGCGCGACAGCGCAGTGAAAGATTACACCGCGTAAGATCAGGAAGCTAACGAGCCTCTCCCCCGTTCGCTGAGTCGATGCCTGTAATCACATTTGAACTTCTAAGGCTCTATAAGCCCTCTTTGAAAGGCAACGTAAGTTTCGTCGCGTGAATCTAATCGCGACGCACGGGGATCTTCGCGATAGTTATTGGATTACCGTGAAAATCCCGCTTTTAATTCGGTTTCACTTAATCAGTCACTTAATCCTTTCTACATGATGAGAGACCCCGTGTTCTTTTTTTTTCTTTTTTTTTTTTTATTCTCAACTAACTCTTCTCTCGACGCCTCTCTGTTCTTTTGACGTTGTACAGAGTAAATCTGCACTTGTTAGAAATCGGACTCGTGAAAATAAACGAAGATAACGAGACGAAGATAACGCGATTGTCATCAACAATTTTGACGGCGCGTCCATTAATTGCGTTGCGATTTATTTATCATCGCGATTTGCGCGCGCGCGCGCGCGATGAGGGCGACGTGCGAATCGAAATAAAGAGCATTATGCAACTGCATCGAATTGTGCTAAATTATTCGGCGTTACATATGTAGAGCGGGGTTAAATCCGGACGTTGCGGGTCGCATAATATCGTAGTATAGTATTTCTCTTCCCGGGTGACGGGACTGTGGCGCGGCGGCGGCGGCGGATCACGATCTTCGATAGCTCGACGAATCAAAACCGCTAATGTTATAACATTTATTGCCTACGGGATTTTAAGCGTGAGAAATAGCGTGCCGCAGGTGAGCAATAAATTGATGCGATTGCGCCGTTATTACGAGCCGATATCGGCGATCATCAGACTTTAAATCATAAATCTTGCATATTCGCGTTCTCGTATATTTTGCCGTGTTGTGGTGAAACAAAATCTTGTTACTCGATCGTATCGATTGGTGGGAGGGAGGTCGAGATTGATGATGAGTTTGAGGTGAGAGAAAAATTTTTAGTTGACAATTATAAACATAAAAACAACAAATATAGCGCAGATTTTTGCGTAGATTTATATAGTCTCGTGTGTTGTATTTTATTTAATATCGTGCGGTCGCGATAAAAAGAAAATAAATGACGAATACATAAACCCGTTCGTACATCTGAAATCGAAACTGTTCGTCCATAAAATATATCAGCCGAGTTTAGTGTGGCGGTGTCCGGTCAACGACTTGTCTGGACGCGCAGCCAAGAAGGAAGAAATGCATTACGCGCGCGCATAACAAGCAGGGTCAAGTGAAGAGATCTCGGGAGTTCGACGATTCCGACCAATCGTATCAGTAGACGAGCCGAGCGTGTATATATCTACCACGGCGGAATAAATTCTCGGGGAAATATTTGTCGAGTTCTCCCTTGCCCCACGACGAAAAGAGAAAATATCCGTATCTCAGGTACGCGAAATAAGTCTATGTGCGTTGTCGTGATCTAAGTCGTTGAATAAAGCTTTTTCTTCCGAACGAGGGAAAGAAAAAAATATTGATACACAAAAAAATATTGATACAAAAGAGAAAGAGAGAGAGAGAGAGAGAGAGAGAGAACAGTGCTTTGATTGACACGTGGATTACGTCAGCGTTTCGTTAGAAATTCACGCCGACGCGAAATAATGATTAATCTTTCATTGCGCAATCGAGGCGTTCTAGGAAGACACTCTGGACAATTTCCAAGTTAAAGGTGTGTCCGCGTGTGTTTCGCGCGTTTCAAAACTTTTCCCGTAAGAAAAATGCGTTAGTATATTAATCTTTCATACTTCGATATCAAAGCTAATAATCCGAGCGAAGGAATCTCCGAGTGGAAATCGGTATATATCACTTACAGGAGCGTCACATTTTTGCCGTCACGCGGAAGATGTTCCCTTCCCGAAGGAAGAAGATGCATTAAGATACTTGAAGGAGAGAGGCGCTCTTCAAAGTGCCGACTGCACGGTTGGCAGCAAAGAGCGACGCGTTCGCATCATGTTAAAGAGGACTTAATAGAGAGTGATTTTCCTCGCAGTAAATATATTTATGATATAGCTTCAAGAACGGCTTGGCGAAAAGAGAGAGAGAGAGAGAGAGAAAGAGAGAAAGAGAGAAAGACGCTGACATAATCCTCCCTCGTTTATCGTTGCAATGGATAGGGGGGCAACGCGCGAGAAACACCGATAAGAGATAACACACACTTGCGTTTCGGTAAAAACGCGCTGCGCACGCCACGCAAGTCTCTCTCCCTCAATCTCTCTCGTCTCGGGGAATTACATCGGAGTATCACATCGGCGTATCGGCGGAAGTGGAATTTCCTTCCGACCCGTGCTCGCGCGCACACAAGTGGAGAAGGTATCGATTAGTCCGGACCTGGTGCGCGCCGCGCACGAAGTTGCATTTTTCTGCACGGAAAAGCACGCGTTCTCGCAACGTGCGACGTACCTTGCTCGCGACGCTACGTGCGAGATATTAAGCTGCCCTTTGCGTGTACGTCCGCTTTCTTTATGGGTATCGGGAACGATAAAAAGAAAAGGCGAGCGACGTGGCTCGCGCGCGCGAGATTGGAAAACACGGAAATTTATTATTCCGACATTTAGAGCGCGACAAAGGGGAATTGAATTTCACTCCTCCCCCTCCCCCCTTCTTCTCTTCACCCTTTTTTTCCCCACCGCGTTCGTTTCTGCAGCGGCAATTTGCATATTTTCAAGCGACTACGATGAATATCTCGTTCGTCTCGTTGTTCCGCGACGCGCGCTGCGATGTCAAGTTACGTATCGGCGGGAAAATAATTGAATATTCAAGAAAATTTGAAGAGACAATCGAATTAATAGAACGGATCGATTTTCCGTAGGAAAAAAATACGCTACGCAAATTATGTGCGTATGTGTGTGTGTGTGTGTGTGCGAGTAAGACGTTGTTATCAGAAATCAATCCGCAAATTCCGGAGAGAGGGATTATTCGTATGATAGCGCGCGCGCTCGTGTTTCGGCGGCCGATACGTTTGGAACGTCATCGCGCGAAACCGCGGTTATTCCGGCACGATTCCCGTAGTAACGGCCAAATCAGGAACTCTAACTCAATTACTGCGGATTAATTGATTTACATATCTAATCTCGCGTGGTGTAGCCGCGCGACGTAAGCAAATCCGGAATTTCCACGGCGTTTGCGAATTGGAACGCGTCGAATTGAGCGCGTCGCGTCGCGCTTTCGCCCGCTATCGCTTATATATTTTAAGATCGTCGAGATCAAAGTTGTTGGTTATTATTATGGGAGAAGCGAATCTCATCTCTTTCTCTCTTTTTCCGTCAAATGACGCGCGCGCGCGCGCTCCGCGAGACAGAAGCGTCAAGAAATTTAATTAGGATCTCAACTTGGCGCAGTGAATACGCGTTCTTTGCGTGTGTTACGATAATTATTATAACGTAAATTAATCCACGGGGAATAATTACTTTCGTTACGCATCGGGTAATAATCAACTAACGGGCGATAATAACGTAGCAACACGGAGTCAAACGCGATTATCGGGTCGGGCCCTCGTATACATATATATATGTATATGCGACGTCGAAAAACACGCGCACGTTAAAGAAATTAAATCTGACGCGAAATATAAAGCATTAAACTCAGTAATGATGTTTTAATGGAGAATTCGGCTTGACGTGGAAACATTGCGTTTTCACAGCCACGTGATTTCTGCGATAATAATCGGTTGGGCGATATCGCATTAGGTTCGCGCGCTTATAATCGCCATGCATGTTCCGAGTGAAATATTTTCGAGCCGCGCTCGCGCTCGAAAACTCTCGCGTCGACCATATAGCGAATATATTATTTGCCGGTTGCGCGACCCTAGTAATAATTGCGAATAAATTCACCGGCAATCGCCGTTTGTCACATACGCGTCGAAATATATATTCACACAAAGAGCGTGGGACACATCGCGTGTTTTTTCGCGAGAGAATCGAAGATAGCGCGGGGATAGAGAGGGAAGAGGGGAAGGAGAAGGGTTCAGCGGCCTCCCGCGAAATTGCTCGATTTTCCCTCGTTACTTTATCAAAGTTTCTGTACTCGGGGGTTTCTCTCGTGTCTGAGCAAAATAAACTCGAAGGAGATCCTTTTAGGTAACCGATGCACGGGTGAGAAGGAAGAGGAGGAGAAAGGGGGACGCGAGAAAGCGATAGCTCAGAATTTCACGTTATCCTTATTTTATCTTTCAGATTATTAGGCGGTAATTTTTTTTGTTTTTTAAATTAAGACGGCGGGTCGCGAGATAATGTTTTGCCTGAGGGCGCGAGACAAGTGTTGGCGACGAAGACGGCGCGCGCTCCGGCCTCCTGGCGTTCCGTATATACGACGTAATTGGGGGAAATTAATTAACGGTCTATAAGCGCGCGAGGGCGGCGCCGTTCACGTGGTACATGTGTCTCGGGCGTGTGCGCGCGCTTACGAAATTCACGTGCCACGGGGGACGTTTACGGAGTACTGATGTCCTTTCGTGGTACAGCACACAACGACCGTATCCTACCCCGGTACGTCGAGCAACAACCACAAAGCAGTTGTTGCCGCGAATTACGAGGCGTATACACGTTCCTGGGAATTCTACCCCCCGCGTGCTCAAATGCCGCAATGCGCCGCCGTCACCCCCGCGCATTTAACGTTAACGCGCTGATTACAATCGTGTGATATCCCCGCGGTTGTTGGTTTTTTATTTTGTACGGAATACAAAGCGAGCGATAAATGCAACAATTGCGGTTGGGATCGTAATTGTGGCTGCGAGCAAATTTGAGACATTTATTTAGCGATAAACTCTATGTAGGTAGTAATGAAAAAAAAAAAAAATAAAAAAATAAATGTTAGATTACAATTAAAGATATTAACGGACTTTGTTTTTTTATCAGAGTTAATGATCGTCGAGTAACTGAAAATCGGGAAAACAATAACGCGTTAAGTAAACGAGAAGTGAGTGCCGAAAGTACATATCTGACGATCTTGTTTCTTCCTAAAACCAACTCCAGCCAGCTCGCACGTACAAAAGCGCCGTCATTGCGGCGGTCGCAGGTGACCGTAAACTGCGCGACCGTATGGCGAGTGCGTTGAGTGCATACAAGCGTTAAATGCGCGGGACGTGCGACCTTAACCGAGGTGGTCATTCCGCGGCTTTGTCGTGGATTAACTCTTAAGTTTTAACGCGACATACAACACACCCAGGGTGCTGGGGAACAACGACATCCGATGTTCCCTTTGAGAATTTCTGTTAAGCTCGCGTGCACGCTTCCGCACAAACGGTCCACTTCCGACGTCTCTTTCTCTCTCTTGAGAGAGAGAGAGAGAGTACCGCTGGCGCAGAGTCGCCTTTGTTACATCAGAGGACACAGACGCCCAGGTTAGCCTTTGGCTCTTGATTAGCAGAGCGGATTACAACTCGCCCGATCGAGCAGTACATTTGACCAGTTTTAGAGGAGACGCGCACACGCTTGAATAGCGGATTTAAATTAACAAGCGTGGGAAAATGAGGATCTCGTAAGGCATCCGGGTAAAACACGATTTCGCTCTGCGAATAACAAACTGTGTTTATGCACGAAGAAGAAGGGACAGAAAAAGTAGGTTAGCTCTATTTAACCTTCAATTAGACGAAAAGACCAAGAAGAGGTGAAATTTTAAAATTGACGAGAAGAATCTTCTTCTCGCGCGGATCCACTCGATAAATCTTAAATTTAAATTAAGTACTTGAATTAAATGGGGGATTTTCAGAAAAACTCTCCACCCTCCCCTTACTCCCCACCACTCTATTGGTTTTATGTAGGTCAATAATTTCGGTAACATGTTAATTACAGTAAAACGTCAAACGAGTAAAGCATCCAGTTATACATTTTTGTTCATTTGCTTTACAAATTTCGCTCTGACTGAATTATTATAATTCGCCGCCGGTTCAGATGAAAGTAGCATTCTCTATTCCATTATGTACCCGCGCTGTGGCCATAAATCACATCCACCGGTACAATTTGCACTATATTAGCATACAAATTACCATAACGTCGGTATTCCCGACGACGACGACGACGACCACGACCACGACGACGGACACTTGCGCGCGGAATTTTGACAAAGATTAAAAAAAAAAAAAAAAAACAGAACGTTTGTCACGTTGTGGATTTTGCGTATAACGGTGTACACGCTCTTCTATATTCGCGCGATGTGTAATTCACGTAAAAATGCAACGCGCGCATCGCAATAAGCACCGCGGCGCGCGTCGCAGTTTATATTCGACAGACGCTCAAATTGCTCGCGCATAATATTACGGAAGATTGTAAAAGAGTGCAGCACGCTGCTGCCGCCTCGTTTTCTTTCTCTCTCACTCCCTGCAAACATTACGCTATTCAATATTCCAAATGCGTTGTTGCGGAAAGCATGCGAAAACACACGCCACTTTGGATCCTTTGAAGGCTTGGTGTGTTCGATGAACCTCTGTTAAAACAACGTAACCCGTTGGGCGACGGTCCAATCCCAATCAACAGCGTGTTTTCGAATTTTCCCATGCTCGGCGACGGGAAAATATGCTTGTCGTATGCATGCGGTGTCGTCGCGCGGAATTCGACGCAAAATAAGAGATGAAATAAAAAAAAAAAAAAACGACGACGCGCGTTTGTTCGTTCGTTCGTTCGCTCACGTGCGCGCGCGCCTCGCCGAGATCAAAACTAATTTATTGCCCGCGGCACGCGAGAACCCTCGGCTTTTCTAGATCGAAGAGCGGATACGACTTAAGTGCTTTTATCAAACGCCCTGCATTACGGTGACAGATCGTTCGCGCGCCGTTATAGCATTCGCGCGATCGCGCACGAAACCTCGGAAACGTCGAATTTAAGAATATGCGAGTGCTTTCGCATAGTTTCGTGACCGTAAACGAAGGCGATATAAAGTCGGCGCACCTGAGTGTAACTGGCGTAATTGACGGTCCAGATGAGACGGTGTTTGCCGGGAAATAATCTTGTTTCTCTCTTTTTTTTCCTCGTTCTTTCTATAAAATGTTAAAAAATATACAATTAAAAGATTGTTTCACTACCTACATTTTTATTTAAAAACAAACAAAAAAATAGTCTTTGTTTTAGTTGGAAAAAAAATTAATTCTACTCGATTTTTATTCTTTTCAGTGTGTAGAATTTTGTTTTCAATTTAAAAAAAATATTTTGGCTAAGGGTTAAATGGAATTGATTCAGTTTGTCCATCTCCTCTTTGTACGAAAACTTTCTATTTGCGGAGATCGTTTTTCCTGTCACTATGTTGTAACGCTCAGTCATATAACGAAGTTGCACTCTCTTTCTCTCTCGTCGCGTGTACGGACGATGCGCACGCATTATTCTCCGTTATGCGTTTGTCGCATAGCGCGGAGTGCGATAGAATTAATTCTAGTACACAAAATACATTTGACAACCTAGAGAGAGTTCACCGCGAATAAAAGCTTTAATTTATTTTACGCGAAATATTCGCGCAATAGAATTTGGCAAAATAATAAATATCCCGCCGCCTCACACACATCGTAATGCAACCGGCGCGTAAAATGCGCGGGAGAGATACAAAGAGAGAGAGAAAGAGAGAGAAAATAAAGAGAGAAATATGCACGTTTCACCCTGTGGCCTTGCATGGAATACCCATATTTTCACCCCGATGGCACGTTCTTTCACAACAACTTAGCGTAAATGAGTATTTCCCGCGATCAATTTATATTTTAAAACAGTATATACAGCGTCGAAAATGATAATGGAAGTTAAACACTTTTGTTTGATTTTCATTAACGACCGCGTGTGCGTGTGTACGTATACAAAAATTAACATTTTCGACACAATATAGCAGTGGAGTTTTTAATAATAAAATCACACCTGTATCATATCACTCTGTGTCGTCGAAACCAACGATAACACACGCGTAAATCAATCTGAGCGAAAACATTATTTGGTGAAAGAATGTGGGAAGAGAAAGAGATATATGTGCTTTCTCTTTCAAAAACGTCGACCGATATATTTTTGAAATTCATATTTCTATACATATACATAATGTCTCTCCGAGAGAGTGAGACAAAACGCGGCGCGTTATGTATATATATATATATTATAATATCGTATACATACCTTAGAATTCATAAAATCTCTATAAGTCCACTCGAAATATCGTATCGGATTCGTGATTTTCCGCACCGCGGTTCTGAATATATCCGGTTGTTCTCGAAGACATCTCGCATCGTTGGTTTTCCGAGTCGATGCGTCGCCGCCACCGCTCTGTCGCGGGAAGAAAGAGAACCGTGTCGCTGGAAAATCCCGTGAGGGAAGGGCGGAAATACAGATACCCTCGTCGTTGTCGTCGTCGTCGTCATCGTCATGGTGTGGTGCTTTCAATTTTGTGAGGGGGAAAAAAAAAGTGAAAAGGAAACAAACGAGCTTGGCCGGGAAAACGACGCGGCGAGAGTGTCGCGACGGTCTCGACGACGGAAGAGTCGTCGCAGGAGAGCGCGGGAGACTCTCTCTTACTCGTTCGTCCTCGCTTACACGACCGCACCGGCGAGCAAACACACCGGAAGCCACGGATATATCCCTGCGGTCATTGGCCGGCCGCAAAACCGCGAACCGTAACTCAATTAATCCGGATTGATCCGTCGGTAACATCCGAGCTCGCGCTGCCGACGCAGGGTGAATTTGTGTGTGTGTGTGTGTGTGTACGCGCACGCGGATCGATTAGAAGAGAGAGTGAAGAGCAAGAGAGAGGGAGAAAGAGAGAGATACAAAGACAGTGAGATAGTGTTCTCTCCTCGACGATTATATCACACCGGTGATAATGGCCTGAGCGAACTCACGTTACGGATCTGTTCTGCTAGAAAGCCGCCGGTCATCTTTGCGATTTCGAGCAGAAAGGAAGAATATATCGAAGCGTAGGTAATCAAATCCCTCGATACGTTCGTACGAGATTAATTTCGAATTTATACCGATTTGGAATATCAGGATGTTTGCATACGATCTTCAAAAAAACTGAAGCGATTTAAATTTTACTTCGCTTCGGGTTTTTTTTTTTTTTTTTTTTGCGCTCGACGATTAAAATCGTTTTATCTTTCTTTATAATGCACAAAAATGTTGCGGTTTTTTTTATCGGATTTTATCGATTATCGATTGTCGAATGTTTTATTTAAACGCTCGGACTTTTTATTTAAATTCCAATGCGGCGGCGACGTATGTGCGCGCGCTCATGTGTCTGTGTGTGTATGTTACGTTTACAGCAACGTCGGTTGTTGAGCCATTGAATTAATATTGCGATATATTATCTCCATTATAATAGATTTTTGTGGGACTCTCTCTCCGCTTCCACGGCCTTCTGATTACCGGAAATTACGAATTTATAATACGTTATTTATTATGCGCGGAATATTAATTATTCATATGATAGATAAACTAACGGTAACAATTGCGCTAATCATAATTTAATAATTATTACCTGTCAGTGTTATTCGGCCTGTTCATTTGCGGGATTAAACGAAAGCGTGAGTTATTGTACTCGACGGACGTGTGTGCGCGACGTGTATTATTCAACAGAAATACGCTTTACATCTCTACGCACACCTCTCCCCCCTTGACCCTCTTTTCATCTCTCCCCACTTTTCTGATTTATCTGCGCCGGGCGATGGAAAATATCGCGACACTTTCGCAAACGACCTCATTTGATTCCGCAAACATACTAGAGCAAGCACTACGCTCTGATAAAACTGAATGCCGGCATTTTTTACCCGCTCGTTTTCTCGCACAGGGCGTTACGTTGCGCGACCATTTGCGATTGCACGCTGCAACAACCCCCTTTTCGAGCGGCGCGCCCGCGAGACGAGAATCCTCTCGACCTATATACGTTTATTATACCGTGAATACACGCCCGAATGGAAATTATAAAACAGAACACAGTCAGTAACTGGCCGGTATTTGGCGAGTAATACCAGCTCAAAATCGCTAAGCTTGGTTAGACGCTCGTTCGACCAGACCAGCAACCGGACCAATAAAACTAGCCAGTTTCCACCCAGGTCTTGCTAGGTAAAAAATATAAATATTAAGATATAAAAGATACCGAAAATAAACTAACACCACACGCTATACAGATATGTTCTATATTTGTTCCTTCGCTTCAAATTTATTTGAAAAAACCGTTTCGTCATTGCGACGATTTGCGAGATTATTGTGCGCGCGACGAGCAATTTGACTATAGCAACGCACAGAGAAACACAGTCGCATTTCAGTGTGTCGCACGTTAAAATAATTTTCTTTTATATTTCGCGATCTCGATGAAAATTTATTACGATATCGATAACTAATGTTCTCTAATTAAAACGTAATAATTGGAAATAAAACGGATTTATGAATATTGGAAGGGTGCGTGTATATATGTATTTATTTTTCATTTGCGAGATATGATTTATAACGTTTTATCGCGATCATGAATTTACAATTACATAAATTTATCGACGATTGTTCTCCGTGGATTTGTAACGGGACGAGGAAAATGTCGACGTTCCATTTGTGACGATGCGGGCGATGTAACAACGTAAACGCGATATTTCGCGACCGTTAGCGCCAACATTATGTCAAGCGACGAAAATTCTCCTTGCTGGAAACGAGTTTATTCTCGTAGAAAATTTTGTCAAAGTAAGAGAGAGCATCTCTCTTTTTCTCTCTCTCTGTCGACAAGTGCATATCGAAAAGCACGGATAAGAAGACGGGGCTACGGAAATGAAGATAATAAGCGGAGTAAAGCACTAGGAAATCTCCGGCGAGTTTCGTTCTAAGAAGAGATGGAACAGAAGCATATATATATGTATATATATATATCCGGATGTCATAGAGAGAATATTAAATACCGTCTCTTTTCCCGATGTTCTTCCGCATGTTCCGAGCGGCCATTAAAACTTGTTTCTCGCCAAACTTTCCGATGTTTTTAAAAAACTCTCGACGTAAACGACACAGACGTGTACTTCGATGTATGTATCGCATTCGCCTCGTTACCGATCGTCGAGTTTCAATTAAAAAAAAGGCGTTCATTTGCTGCCTGCGGAATATATGTATCAAAATTGATTCGCGCGAATAAAATTGCGATCGATCTCTCGAGATCGCACGCTGCTCCTGAGGATTTATCACCGTGGAACAATGTCGTCAGACACGGTCGAACATAGTATGTGTCGCGTCGTCAACGCAAAATATGTTAGGGAGTCTCTTACACGTCCGTCACCATTTCCCTGATTCATGCTCCACGTTTCCTCGAGCACTCGAAGGTGGTGAGTTGAGGGGAGAAGAGAGGATGTAAGTAATATCCAGACATCACTTTTCGCGCAATAACAATAAGTTGGCGAATTTATCTCGGCCGAATTTCGCCACGCGAGCAGGTCCTCGAGTTTCCAAGAGCGAGTCTAAAAAATGGGAGGTCGGAGCACAGCGCGTCGTTCTTAAATAGTGTCGACGATATGAATATCTCTTTCTCTCTCTCTCTCTTTCTCTCTCTCGTCGCCACCGATCCCGATTCTCGAGAAAATTGTCGTGCGCTCGCGAGATAAACTCGACGGTAAAGTTCTCTTTTTCGCGTTTAGATTCGGCAAAACGCGAAAGAATCCGATGATATGTAACGCGCTGATCCACGTCGTAACCCACCGAGAAACGCGTCGTCGTAATTTAGAGGATATTTCGAGAAGAGAACGCGCATATTTACCGCTTAAAGAAACGAAATCATCTTTCCACGTTTTGTCGAATGTAAAACTTTATTTACATCCGCAAAATGACCGATGACGATCGTCGACGACAGACGCCGTGAGTTTTATTCTCTTTCGGTTTTAAGTCTTCTCTGCTCGATGAAATATTTCGAGAATATTTCATAGCAAAGTGAAGCGCAAAGAGGAGGAAGGATTCCGCAGCGAGAGAAAAACCGACGTTTTCTCTCTCTCTCTTTCCCTGACAAAACTGGATTTCTTTATTGCGCCGCCTTTTGTGGAAATATCACGTGCACGTTTCTAAAAGGAAATTTAATCTCGCGAGGGTCACGGATTGTAAATTTAAAACGACGGATCTTGTTTTAAGAATCAGGACTGTTATAAAACGTTAGCGCCGCTAAAACGATATTCGTCGGGTGGTAGTACGTCCGTCCACTTACGAAAGACAACCATTGTTACAAAGCAGTCCGGCATAAAAGTCTTAATTTAAATAAGATGAAGAAACAGGCGGAACTCTTTTTCTGGCGCGTTCATTTTTTTCTTTCTTTTTTTTCTTTTCTTCTTTTTTTTTTTTTTTTACTCCTTTACTGCTGCGACGTAAACTCCTTTCGCAAACGCCGCGAGACCCGTCTGAAAGGCAATTATCTTGAAAGACAGCGAGGATTGCGAACCGGGCAAGGAAGACACGTCGTGAAAACAACTGGAGGCCGTTGGAAATTACGGGGATGAAAAAGCGAGTGTACAGCGCGAACGAACGAATGCGAATTTTTCTTTTCGCGACAGATTCGAACGTACGCGTCGGCGGAGATAGATATGTTGATTACCGGTTCTTCGATTTCGTTCTTACGAGATGCGCGCCAAAGGAAACGCGAAATAAATTCGATATTTTGCATCTCTTGCCGGTTCTTTTGGAACTCTTTATTAGATGCATACGCAAATCTCAATCTTACTATTCGGGGGAAGGGGGGACGTTCGTCGTCGTGCGTTGTGCATGCGTAGTGGCTCTCTCATTTCTAATTCCCGTCGCACTTTTACTCTCCCTTCAGTAAAGACGACGACGACGACGACGACGACGACGACGATGAGATCTTCTCGCCCGTCGAGAAGCAAACCCTGCAATTTCCCTCGGTCTCTCCGGGGAACCGCGCGTGGCGCGCGCGGATCCCTCTTTGCTTTTCCGCGCGCGGCGTATCAACCGTTAGCTCGGTCTAGAAAGAAAAGGGTAAGAGTCGGCGGCGCACGTGAAAATGTAAATGAAAATGATAATGCCGACTCGCCGGCATTAGTGGTAGTAGAACGCGCGCGGCACGCTGGAAAGTGCGAGCTTTTCCCACATGCCAAGTTTTCGAAGAACGCGTTAAGTTTCTCGGACTTTACGGCTACACGTACGCAAAGCGCGTTGCTAATTCGTTCTTCTTAATATCCTTATTCCGTTTACGTTTGCTTTGCTTATTCGGGGATGCGGTTCTGCGTCGAGTCTGCGCGCAGAAAGCTTGTTTGAAATAGTACAAAACTATTAAAGTGGTAAATATAATCTCTACAAATGCGTCAAATAAAATAAATTTTTGCAATGACTTTAGTCACGTGTTGTTTCCCCTTTCCTATCTGTTACGTGACTTTACTTTAGTCACGTGTTGTTTTTTCTCTTCTCCTTGTCACGTGACATTAGTCACGTGTTGTTTTCTCTCTCCTGCCTGTCACGTGACTTTACTCCAGTCACGTTTTTAAAAACGTGATATCGGAGTAAAACGTCTCCTTCGTAAATTTTGAGGCTGATCGTCTGGAAATATTGATTGCGCGTATATAACACGACGCAATTAAACATGCAGCTGTTGTAGTCCGCTTCGAAATGTAACGCGCGACGTGCAATTGTACGTGATTTGTAACGGACACTATTCGATCGTCCATTAAATGTAAATGAATTTGTCGGGGCCGAAAGCAGCTTGTTTACATGAAAACGAGAAAATATAATGCGTCATTTGTGTATTCATAACATTTTCAAGCTCTTTAGTTTGGTTTATAACGATAAAGCCGGTCTCTGCGCTTTGTTTTGTTATTTCACTGAGAATTTGCGCTTCAAACAAGCGGCGTTGTCGCTATTGACGTTTTGTACGTCATCGCGTCGTTCTACGGCACTTGTTTGTCGCAAAGCAGCGCATATTATAGCTGCTCAGTACAATGAGCAGCCAATCGGCTAGACGTAAGATAAACCGATGTAATTCCGTTACGGGGCGACGGGGGAGGAGGGCGTCTGAAAGCAGCGCGTTTTCTGTCGCGCGGACTCCTCCGACATTTATATCGCGATCAAAGAGATGTTGAAACCGTGGAACAACGGGAAAAGGGCGCGGGAGAGACATTGTGGCAGAGCAGAGAGAAAGTACATTTTCATAATCGAGTCAAGTACTTTGCAGTGCGTCTATTCCAGAAATTTCGCGGAGGACTCGAGCGCGGGCGCTCGCGCTCTCGGTGTCTCTTACGTTGCAGTAAAAAAAAAAAAAAAGAAAAAAAAGATATATCTTCAGTCGAACGTAGTGAAAAAGATTATTGGATTTGCCAGGGATGATGCTCGGAAGTAGTTGCGCTCGTGTTGGTACCTACGTTTCGTTCGCGACGAAGAGAAGGAAGAGAAAGAGAGAAAGAGAGAGGCTCTTAGAGAGAATCTTCTCTTCTTTTTTTTTTTTAAGTTTTTCTTTTGTTGCGCTTTTATCGGCGTTATTATGAATTGCGAGAACATGAAAGTAATTTATGTTTTTCTGGTTGCTTTTTCGCGATCGCTAAAGTAATAAGTTCGAATCTCGCTCTCGTATAATTAGCAATCACGATTGCCGAGGGAGGATTGGATTGATTTATTAAGCTGCTCCGAGAAGAGATGACGGGATTTGTCTTGGATTTATGGCTTATTCTTTTTCTTATAAAATATAATGATGTGATATAGCAAGTTAATTGAACTTTTTTTCCACCAGCGCAACAGTCTTTTGTAATTTCCGAAAGATAAGTTTTTTCTATACGTATAGATGTACCGATTGGGAGAGCAATATTTTATATGTGCGATAATGTATCACACATATGTCGTCTCTCGCGCAGTATAAATCTAATTTTTATATATTTCATCCACAATACAGAAAGGAACATTTTGACGAAATAAGGCGGTAAAAATAACGAGCGCCGGAAAGCGACAAAAATTTATTACACATTCGCTTCGAGGTAGAATTTATTACTTATTCAAGTAAAATCTGTTGCAATTACATCGATATTTAATCTTGTCTCACTGCGTTTTTTAAAACTTGTTTTCGAATTTTTAACGTTTAAAAAAATAAAAATAGAATCTAAAAGTTAGTTCTAACTGTTGCAAAACTTACGTAATAAAACAAGTAAAAACAAAATTTTGAAAAGCAATTAGGAAGTGTCGTCCCATATATTGTGTGTCAAGAGGGTTTAGCGTATTTGAAGATTATTTATATAAGCGGCAGAGAGTAATCATAACTGATGGGATATCAAATCACATGATTGTTTGACCGTCCGGAGGGAAATGAGTGAATGGCGTATATCCCATTATACGAATGCGCGTCTATCGTGCGCGCGCAGAATTCCTTTTTCTCTTGCTAATACCTAGAGTGAGATCAAGGTGAGAGAGAAGACGTGACGGTTTTCTGAAGCGAGTGTAACAAAAATGCAGTTGTCGGAAAAAATGTAATCTATTTCGTTTCTTTTTGAGACTTCAACCGAGAGAAGTCGGCAACAGTCGGGAGAATGAAAGATGATTTCTCTTACGTAAGTGTAATTGTCAATTTTACGTTTTGTTTCATTCCGCATTGTAAAAAATCTAGCAGAAAATACTCTACCGACTAATAATCTAACTTCAAAGAAGATTAGATTCTCGCGATTCCCTTTTTCCGAGAAAGAAGCGCGCGGGACATTTATATATCCATCCGTATGTATTATTCCGACAGTATCCAGAGAGCTGATTAATTCTGACATTTCGCGTGGCACACACACACACACACACACACACATCTCATTTGCTCGCAACATTTCGTCGCTGCTCTACGGGTTGCGATATCATTGAATGCGGCTCGGCGGATGAAACTTGCGTAGTTTTGCGCCAAGAGCAAAGGGGAATAAAGCGAAGAATGTTCGTTGAATGGAGAGCATCTGTTCAACGCCCGCGCGGCCGGGCTTTGAAGCTCGAGCGGATGATAGAAATAACGACCGATTTGTCGAAATTCCTGAAAGTTCCTCCTTCATGAGATCGGAATAGGATTTCCCTCTCTCTCTCTCTCTCTCCTCTCTCTCCTCTCTCTGTCTGTCTGTCTGTCTCGGCGACGACGAGAAAATAGAAACTGCGGCGAAGACTAACTTGTCTCGGATTCCTCTTTCTCTCTTTTCAGTTCTATTCATTACACGGATTTTCTCCGCGTTATACTATATATACGTATATAAACCCATCGCGCTTGGATCTGCTTGAAATCGATCGAAGAGTTTGACGATAAGGTGAGATATATGTAAGCCAGGCGCGTCAAGCTTCTATTTCTCTTTCCCCGTGTCTGCTCTCTCTCTCTCTCTCTCTTTCGCGTCATCTGTTCCGTAGCGGTACGAAAATTAATTACTCTAAGGACGTTCGCAATCCTTGAAGCGTTACAAGGGTGTTACAAAACGGGACCTTCCTCGCGCAAAGCTGCTGGCAAGTTTAACTATTTCGGGATGGCGAAAGACTCATTATATTAATATTACAAGACTTTGCCTCTCTCTCACTCTCTCTCTCTCTCTCTCGAGTTTTCACGTCGCGCGTAGTTTGATAAGCATTGACTTAAAGTTCCGCGGAAGCGCCCACGGGGGAAGAGAAGAGGTGCCCAATAAACTGGATTTCGCAGTTTCTATTGAATAATCATAAGTGCGATACTTTGCACTTGCCGCGTAATCCAGCGTTCCACGCCTTCCCTGAATATGCATGAATCCACTGCTACTGCGAGTGGCAAAGCAGCTGCTACTTAAAATAATTTGCGCGAAACACTGCGCAACTCGCGCGCGCGCGGGAGTTATTTTCACCATCTTTTCGTGCTTTACGATGGAGACGACTGACTTGTGTGAGTTTCAGCAGTCGCGCATTACACACAATTAGGCCCATTAACTCATCGGTTTCTCGTAACTTTGTTCTTACCCACGGTCTGTGACGAGGAAATAACTTCGCGCATCAAACGACGAAGAAGCGCGTTTCCCAACAGAAAGAAAAATAACGCGATGATGAATAAGTCGAATTTGTTTTCGTTACAGATGTTTGCGTTATCGTTTACTCTCGCGAAAATAAATTCGCGAAAATTCCTCTTATTATTGTACAGACACACTTTTTATCATTACACTTGTGTAAAATTCCCATGAAAGATCACTCGCGGGATCCGTTCGTTTTCGTTTACAAGACAGTTCTACCTCGAAACCGCTAAATTTCACGTACAACGTGTAGCGCTTCTCTTAAAGATCGAATCGAAATTCACCTCATAGTCGCCGTAAGAAAAGAAAGGAAATGAGACGGGAAAGATGATAGACGAGGCGGCATCGAGTCGATATTTCGGGCAGTTTTTCCGAGAGTCTCTCGCCACGAACGTACTTCCTGTTTTTCTCGCTTTTTGTTTTACAACGACGAGGTCTTATAAATACCTATATCGTTTCTCAAACTAACACTTTTGTTTTGTATCAAGTAAATTTAACGTAATGTTTACGCGGAAAATATACGTTTTATCAGCTTTGTGTTTTAAGAATGTTGTCACTCGTGTGTATTTAAAGTCGTAGAAATGTGTTTCACGACTGCTCGAAAAAGAGAGAGAGAAACGTAACTTTTTGAAGAGGAACTAACTAGACGTACATTTAGTGCGAAAAAAAAAAAAAAAAAAACGAGAGGGTGACACGTTACGTCATTGCGCTCATAACTGGCTGAACTGCTTTCAGTCATACACCGCTTTCTCTACCTTGATAACGTTACTTTTTTACACGACGCATTTCATTTAGTTTCTCCGCCCGGAGGTCCCATCTGCCGGCGGGTGAACCTCGTTTGCATATAGCGAGCGAGTGTGCGTACAGGTACGTGACTAATTGCGAGCGGCATTAAAAGGGCAAAATTTACGTGTCGCGAGGCACGGGGTGTGCGATTACAGAAGCGCAACGACGACAACGACACTCTAAGAGGGGGCGTGGGGTGAGACGTGGGGGTAGGAGAGGAATCGCGTTGCACGCGCAAAGCCGAGGGGATCACAGTACGTTCCCTCCTCTTTCCCGTCTCTCCGAACTTCTCGTTCGTATACCTGCTCTTGCTCTTCGTACCTCTCTCGGTAATCCCTTCCCTCACCGTCCCTTATTTGCCCTCGGGGCTTCGGGCGCAAACAGCGCAAGGATTACATGCTGTTTGCTGTGAATCGAAGCCACCGTAAATTCCGCGGTTTGCCGACTTCGCGAACGCCGCGAACGGCGTCGGCAGGCGACGCAACGCGCTGCCGTCGAATTGCCACGTCCTTCGGTCTGGTCTGGTCTAAACCATTGCTCGATAAGAGAATTGTAGATGCCGTGCAGAAGAGGATGGAGAGGATGAAATTGCGTTAGAGAGGTATACACATATATATATGTATATATGTATCGAAGAGAGAGAGAGAGAGAGAAACTTTAAAGGAGCATTGTGTTTACATTTGGTTTTATCATTTCCGCGCTTTGTTTTAGAAAAATAGCCTTTATAAAAATCCATGTTTTTATATTTTGTTGTTGTTTTTCTACACATTGTAAATATTAAAGGAAATGGCGAAGTGTCTGTATTTCACACTGCGCAAAGCAAAACGTTGTTATTAATGGAATGTCGAGCTGTTTTTTTTTTGTCCCCGCGACATTCTACTCTCTCTCTGGCGCGGGAATTTGTATGTCGACGCGTTATAGAGATCGTAGATGGTTGTTACACGCAATATGCGCGCCATTAACCGACCATTTTTTTCTATTGCGAACGGAACAATTTCAATGCGCGACGGTATGCGCGGGTCGCGCGTAATTCCGGATAATGATCAAAGCCCCCGCGCTTGCTAATAACTGCATTAGTACGTCACGCGTATGATAATTAAATGTAGATGATGTTTTGCGCCACAAGTTCATTGATATTATATCAATGTCCAGGTTCGAATAATGTTGGTAAATTTTGTTACAGAAATTGTTTCTCTCGTTGTTTATACGCGAGATGTAAATAAAATCCGAGGGAGAAAGAGAGAGAGAGAGAGAGAGAGAGAGAAATTAATTAAAATTTATCTAATTGTTAATTAAACGTATTTAATTACATATATGTTTACCAAAATATTTACTTCTTACGTTACTTTTTATATTTTTTAAATATTATTATTTTAGAAAATACTTTTATACCGTTGTTCAATCAGATAGTAAAATTTCTGATTACTTTAGTCTTGCTACGAGAGAGTTTCCGCGTCCCGGAAAAGCCGGAAAAAAACATCTGAAACGAGAAAAATAGTCGATTGGTTGCGTCGACAAGAAAGAAACGCGTCGTTCGTTTTCATTGTCCCCTCGAGCTCTAATGATCATTCTCACATGGGTTTCTCATTAGAAAAGTCCGGACCAGATCCGATCTCCGCTAATGGAGGCAGACCAGCTGCCTTTTCCATCGCGAAAATTTGTTTTTGCCGGTTTTGAATTCTCTCCCGAGTGTCTAGAGTGCACTTCGCCCCGGAGTCCATTAAAACATCATTTGATTTTTCAAATGTTTTAGCTCATGGGCGCGAAAGAGATAGAAAGAGAGCAAACACGAGAGAAGAGCTTTTATATTATTTATTGCGTTTTCTCTCTCTCCAAATTCTCGCGCAAAATCTGGCGGGGTCGCTCTTTCTTTTCTCTCACAAAAGTCATTTAATTTCGTTTCGAACAATCGTACGCGTGAAAAGATCGCGGGAGGATCAAAAGTCAAGAGACAAACTAACTCTTGACACTCTCAGTTTTATTCTCTTAAGTGATAGGGTTCGGATTTGAATATCCGGTTGTCGTAATGTGCATGCTCAATTATCTTCCATTGTATCCGCGATCGATGCCAACACAATCGATATACAATGAGCGTTCCCATTTGTTTGCCGACCTTTGTGGACACCCACAAAGCGGGACGCTGCTACGTGCTTGAAATTACCGGTGTAATCGACAGCGTAGATCATTGGCACGTCCCTGGTGTAAAACGAATGGTAACAGAGTATAATGGCGTCCGATCAGCGCGCAAATCGTCTGATGAAAATTGCCGCGCGCCACTTCCGCGATGAAACCGAAAAAAAAAAAAAAAAAAAAAAAAAAAAAAAAAAAAAATGACCATTGCGGCAGTTCGTTTTCGGACACAATGTAACATAGTTGTAGCAGGTTGTATGTTCGCGCGATTGTCGTTATTTTTCCGGAAGGAGAGCAAGCATAAATTCAGTCCAGAAAAAATATTGAACAAAAAAAAAAAAAAAAAAAAAAAAAAAAAAAAAAAAAAAAAAAAAAAAACAAGACATCGAAAATTCCACCGTTGAATTTACAATTTTATTCTTAATTAAATGATATATAGAAGTACATTATATGAATCGTCAAGGATTATTGACGCTCGCGAAGAGGAGTCACGAGAAAGTATGTTGTGAAAGAGAAATATTTTCTCTATAAATTCCCTCGAACGACTCTCAAGAACTACGACTCTCGAGTCGCGTAAAATTGTTTTCGCTGCGCGGTCGGCGTGTTCGTTTGTACATCAAGCTGCGCGCGCGCGCGGCTTTCCTTTGTAATTTCAAGAGACTGGCTGGGCGCGCTATAATAAAGTATTCGCTCTCGGTTTGCGTCTCGCGGTCTCCGTTTCTCGCTGGCGCGTCTAACACGCGGCCTAAGTAAATACTTGACGAAGCCTGCAAACCCCCAATATTGCGCCGCCTCCTCGCTCCGGCGACGACGACTGTGCATACATCCGACGACTGAGTTAGGTCGGACCGGGAGCGAGTTGTGCACGTCGAAATCGTGCTCGGAATCGAGCCCGAGCGTGTTCTCATTTTTTTTTCTTTTGTTTTTTTTTGTTTCATAGAATTTACAACCTTCTCGATTTGTATGTTGTAACCTCATCGGTAAAATTCTTTGTATATATATATCGTTTTATTTGCGAACGCGCGTTCGTATAAATCTCGTTGATTCATTCGACAGATATCCCTCTCGATATTTTTTATTTCGATATATATATATATACATATATATATATTTTATTACGATATTGTTGCCGATACAATTGCTCGCTGCGCACAAGAGAAAACGAGATAGATCTTATTGTTTTCCGCGCGACGGCCGAATTGTCGAACGATCTTGAGGCTTATTGGATATCGCTCCATCTTCCGTGTTAGTTCGTCAGAGAGATATATATATATATATATATCGCATCCGTGTTTGGCAGGATATCTATCAGGATTGCCTTGGCTCAAATAGATATATCAATAGTTACTCTGTCTTTGTTTCTCGCGCTGTTTTAGCCGTTGTCGCCCGAGTTTTCTCGAATCTCTCGCTGTTTTATCTGCGCCGACAGTTTCTTGATTTACACAAACACAAGAAGGTCATTTTATTAAATTATATATATTAGATGAACGTAAGAAGATATTTTATTTAATTACACGTAGAAAAGGGAAGGAGAGAGAGAGAGGAAGAGAGAGAAAATGTTGATTTTAGTTTTAGTTGTTAAAGTGAACAAACGCTCGCAACTTTCCTAAAATATTGAATTTTCCAACTTCGATCACAGAGCGCAGTTACGGAACATTCGTATAACGTGTCGTCTGATGCAGCACGCATTTAATATAACGCAAACGTCGCGAATAATTACGTGTCTGTCTCAGAACGCACTAATTATCGGTTTACTTCGAATTCGTCGGTTCCGCGCGCGCGCGCGCGCTTATTTAGCGCGTTGTTACGTACAATAATCGTCTCTGCCGCAATAAACGAGGTTTCGTTAGGCAGAGAGAGAACTCTCCCTCGTAGTCGGCGGGAGAACATTGTGCTACAGCTCTTCCTCCTTGTGGCGATTTTGCGGAATTAGTTACAAATTACCAAGCAAATTACAATGACGGTTTCCGCCTGTCTCTGGCAATCTCTAGTTACGGCAGCGAGAAGTCGAAATGGCAGCTCGATTTCTCGCTTACGTACTTTCTAATTGTCCCGCACGAACGCGCAGCATCCGTCTAAAAAAAAAAACAAAACAAAACAAAACAAAACAAAGCAAGAGAAAATTCAGCCGTGCATTTTCCTGCAGATTTTTATCGCGTTGGGATTTTATTGAGAGAGACCTGTGATTAATTTTCACGCACGAAAATTAATATAAAACTTATTAATAATTTATAACGAAGAACACGTGGGTAACAATGTGTCGATATTGAAAGTCAAATTTTAATATATTATATTGTATGTAAGAACATATACATATATATGCTTATAATAATTTTATTAATTTGGCTTTATTGATATTATCAATATAATATGAATTCATTAAAATGATCACACAAAATCACGCGCAATAATAATCACGTGCCTTTAATGCGAGAATGTTCGTTGCCCGATTTTATCATTTATTCGCACAATATCTTTTATGCGGAAATATCGGTCGGTCATACCGCGCGTGTATATATACGCGCATACGCGTCCTTTCATACTTAATCGACAAATAGTTGAGTAAAATTCGCGACAAAAGGAATGCGATATAATATATTTCACCGAGCACTGTGAACGCAAAATATTTCACGAAACGCTTTGTGTGTCCGTGTGCTTGCAAATAATATAAATAAATGATCGCGAACGATAAATCCGAAATGTGTGAAATTAGAGAGCGCGTGAAATACCGTAATCACCACCGCGCTCAAATCAATCCCCTTATCAGCTTTCTTATATAGCGGCTTCGTATAATCCATCAGCGCGACATCAGAGAAGAGCTAACCGACAAAAAGCCCGGAGAGTGATCGACGATAATGCACTTTCATCGCTTTCTTATCAAGAAAATATAGGAGGAGGGAAAAAAAAAGATAGATGAATTATATCTCGCGCGGCGTGTTCTCTCAGAGCGCTTTTAATGCATTGTTAATTGCGCGTTCGAAATTGTCGTTGCGATTATATTCCGGCGGGTCGAGTGTCACCTGGGAAATCCGTTGGCAAAGCCGTTTTTCACGGTAAAAGCCAATTTTTCGACCTATCCCGCAAGTTGATCAATTCGTCATGTAGTTGCGCGCGCGCGCGCGTAACGTTCGCCGCGTTTAATATATTTTTAAGGTAATCGGGGCTTGTCAAAGCGACGATTTTTGTCCATTTTTTCCCGGCGAAATATTTTCAAAGGTTGCGCGGAAAAAAAGGAGAGGAAAAATTCACGCGCGCGCAACACGCGAAACGAGCGAAACCGCACACACCGGAGATCGGGGTGAGAGGGGAGGTAAAGTTTCGTCACCAAAAATGCGAATTAATGTAACGCTCCGGCTCGACGATCCGAGGTTTTTTTTTTTTTACGGTATATATATTTTGAGGAACAACGTTACCTTTCGAATTCGAACCGGCGCGGCGGTGCGTCGCAGCGCGAGCTATTTTTGCTTTTGAGCGTGTGTCCCCGGAAAAATGTCACACAGAGAGAGAGCTTGCTCTTCGTTTTCGCAGAAATATTCCTCCCGGCGGGGTAATTTGGCCGTTAGGAAATTTTTTGCGGTCGATCCGCGTGCGGACGATAAAATATAAATTCGACTGGGTAAACGTGTCTCGATGAAGAATTCTCCGCTCGCGCTCGACGGTGCTTTTATGCGCGCGAGAGCGATGTCTGATAATGTTATTCACATAAGCCGCAGAGGAGGGATTATAATGTTAAATTAATGCGAACAATGCACAGCACACGCTCGCATTAAATTTATAGTCGTCCGCGTTACACTAGGTATATTCCCGATAATTGTACGTGCTTTTATACCACTATTACGAATATTCCAATATTTAGATTTTCAAGAGTAATCGGATTTTGAAATTCTCGAAAATCCGATCGCAATTTGATGCGCGCTCGATATAGGGGCGAGTTCGATTGCAAAAAATAATGTACTTAATTAGCATAGATTAAGAGATTCGACGTCTTAATTGCGTAAAAAAAGAGATCGATTCGGGGGCGCTAATTTATAAATTTATTCGCGCCCCCCGCGCGCGTATGTGCGTACGTACGTACGTAAATGGATATCCGGCGAAATGAGATGTTAAGACGCGATTATACGCGCGATATGATATACAGAGGTAATTTTCGAATTCGCGCGCAGACACTTGGGTGAAACTTTCGCCGAAACTTCGTATCCCGCGAGAAAGAGTCGTCACGATAAATCTCTCGCAAGATATACGGAATAACTTCTTATTGCCGGAACTCACGAGCGCGGACCCGTAAATCTTGCCCCTTCCTCTCTCTCTCTTCGTTGCTAATTCTGACTGCGTGTCACATTTCAAATCCCGCGAGCCGATTTCCAAAAAAAAAGAAAAACAGCAAAACTCGGAAAGTATTTCTCGCCTTTCTTTCTTTTATGATCCGCGATTATTCCGCTGAAAAAGTCGGACTTTTTGAAAACTTACGTTGATAAAAAAAACTTCAGTCATCAAAAGTAATCTGAAAAGACCGCAGCTGCGATTTAATTATGTCGAGTTCGTTCCGGGCGAATATCTCGCGACCCAATAAGAACGTGGAAATCGTTACCGAGTTAAGATTTTCCTCAGCCGCGTGGACTAGTTCAAAGAAGTGCGAGAAAATGCGCACAAACGCGTATGTACGTACGGAAGTTTGTGCGTGTTATAAAAGAGAGGCAGATTCTGATCGCATGTGCTTTTCCGTCCCGCTTGCCTCTGACAAAAAAAAAACCGTAATGGAGTTTCGACGTTCGTCGGCGTTGTTTCGCTATTTTATAAACCATCGAGAACGCGAATCGTCTCTGCTTGATTTTATACGGAGCGCCGAAGGGCGAAAATACAAGTTACAGCAAACAAGATGCGCTGTTTACAATCCTGGAAAACGCGCCATTCTGTCCTCTCTCTCTCTGTCTCTGTGTATGTGTGTGTGTGTCTCTCTCTTTCTCACTCCTTTTCTCTTTCTCTCTTTGTAATCGTCTCTGCAGGCTCTTTGAGACTCTTTGGAACTACGGTGAAATCACAAATGCCTCGCTCGATTCCCACCCCTCTTGCTATGCTCTCGTCGTCGTCGCCGTCGTCGTCGTCGTCGTCGTCGTAGCTAATCATTCGCACGACTAATTAGTTCCTATGCGTTCGTTTCTAAGCGGATTTAATTGGCGTTTGTTGTAATCGGATTTGCGAATGTTATCATTACGAGTTTATTTTTTTATTTTTTTCATATTAAAATACACATAATAAAAAAGATGGAATAACCTCGCGGTGAATATTGGCGAAGTTTGGTCGATTTTGAATAATTTTGTGTTTAACAATTATAACGTGTTATTTGCGCTCGTTACGTAACTGTTGTATAACTTGCGACTGAAGATTATAGTTAGATGTTTTTTTTTGCTTGTTTGTAATTGAATTTTTTTTTTTAAGTGCTTTGATCCTTTCGCGAATTCGTCGTGAAGTATTTCAATCGGATCGGGTTTGGGGTTGCGTGAATTCTTGCGACACGCAATCGGTTTTCCGCTCTACCTCTTTCTCTCGTTTCTCAAATTCAAACGATGCAGCCGTGCTTGATAAATCGATTTTCATAGATATAGACTTGTTTACCCATGACAAACCGAATTTTCGAGTTTTTCGTATCGCTCCGGGAATTCAATTCGATTTGTCGAAAATGTTGAAAGGCAAATCGAAGCTTTAAAGAGATTACCGGTCACCGATACATATACATGTATGTGTGTATATATATATATATATATATATATATGTGTATATATGTATATATGTATATACAGGGTGTCCCAGAATGGCCGTACAATCTCTCGTAGGCAGGTAGAAGGAGTAAAACTGAGTCAAAAAGTCTTATACCATTTTGCTAGATTTGCAATAGTTACTGAGATTTTAATTAACAAAGATCCGCGAATAAGCGTGCATCG
>NW_018020608.1:946416-991543 GCF_002006095.1 Pseudomyrmex gracilis
CGTGTTACACACGTCGTCAGGCGATTGTTGCAGAAAAGAAAATGACGTGCATGTCACGTCAACTGTGACGCATTTATTTATTAATAAATAAGATTAGTATTCATACATATGTAATTTTATCATCAGTTGATGCGTCTTTATTTTATTCTCTTCTGGAACCCCCTGAACACTGCCTGAACGCGCTCCGAAGTGATTTGCACTCGACTGTTCTGGCACGCGCGACCGTAAATTTCTTTGCACCGCAAGTGGTTAAGAATTCTCGGAATGGAAAAAAAAAAACGATTTTCTGTCGTCACACTCGAAAACTTAACAATGTCGCCTTTTTAATTAACGTTTTCTTCATAATCTTTACTTGCAGTTCTCGAGACGCAAAAAGAGGAAGAAAGAGAGATTAAAGACTCGAAATTCCGTTACGGCAAAAAAATAAGAAGAGGAAGCGGACGGAAATAAATAGCGAAATGGAGGGGTATCAACCGCCGCAGTCGAAATATCGGTCGGTTAACAGCAACCACGAGTCCTACGTCAGATTCATTAACACGACACCTCACTACGTTACCATGTACTGGATGGATTATCAAGGACACGCGGTTGATTACGGCGTTCTCTCACCCCGAGGCTGCAAGGAAATAAATACGTTCGCGACTCATCCGTGGATCTTCGTTAATACAGAAACCGGTGACAGGTACGTGTAACAATCGTTTTTTTTTTTTTTTTTTTTTTTCGATCAAAGTTCATTGAATTGCTAAGAAATCAATTGCAGTTGTTTTCATTTTTTTGCGACTTGAACATTTTGCAAATTAAATGTTGCTGATTTGTTGACGTAAGTGGGACAATAACTTCGTGCTCGAAATAGGTTTTCAAATAGAGAATATTCTGGTTTGTGCATTCGCTAAAATAGACGATCTGATAACGTACGATAACAGGTATATGGTGGATCAGCACGACGTTTTCTATCCGAAAGCGTTTGCGAATGACCAGGCGAACCATAACGGGCTGCGTCCGCCGGTGCCGCGGAGAATCGAGAGGATCAACGTGTGCATTGTTCTGCCGATGTTTACGCTTCAAGAATTGTCGCTGAGGGTCATCAAAAAATATCTCAAGTACGATTATCAGGCGTTCGATCTCGAAATTCCGCGTAGTCTTCAGGTTGAGCTTTACAACACTCGGCCGAAGAAATCTCGTCCGAAAACAAGTTCGTAACTCGAGTGGTAGTACAATAGCAAATCGAACGCTTGTTGTAATTTTGTCACATGGACAAACAGACGTTTCAGGAGTTTGTAATTTTTATGACACACGCGGAAACTTGTTTGTACATGTCGTGTATTATATCGACGTATGTGTGTCGTCACGTTACGTTAATATTACATGCAAATTGCATTTTGCAAGTAAATATTTTACAAAAATACTCTTGAAAAGAGTGCAAACTGTGAGTGATCTCGCAATAGATCGCATTTTGAATGAAATTTTTTCCGATATAATTAAAAAAAAACCGATCGAATTCACGTAAATACAGTAAAATATTACGATTATATAATCCACGTGGAAGATATATATTTCGTGGAAGATATATATCTCTGTTTCTTTCTTATTAAGAACATAATTTTTAAATTCCAAGATTTTCGTACAATTTTCGTAAATACAAAGCACCACGTGCGAAACTATTTGAAGAAAAGCGATGTGCGCTCACACAAAAATCAAAATACCAAATCGCGTAAGGGATCACGTGCAGTTGTTTTTGTTTTCTCATTGTGCAATATATATAATTTCGTCAATTATACTTTTCTCTTGTGTTACGAAGAAAAGATCTTCAGTGCTGTCCCCCGAGTTGCCATTCTATCTTGATATGCGCTCGTTTGCAAAATAGATAGACACAATTAGATTGTACTTTGTATCTGTACTAAATATTTTATACTCACATTTTTTTATTTATACTATAAGAGCGTTTCTGAGTACAAAAGCGAACTAACGAGATACACAGTTTTCGTTTAACAACGAATAAATCAACAACGAATATCCTCTTTTCGATATCCTAACCTTCTCCTCTCTGATAACGATTTCGATTGGGTGCGCCCGCCGCCGTACAGGAAGTTTCTGGAAAATCGTCGATAGTAATCCGAGCTCGTTTTCGCAATTTGTTAGAGTTCCAAAGGTATTAAAGCCGGCTTCTCTTTCTCTCTTCCGCCACCTCTCTGTGTCTCGTCCTTCTCGCTCCTCTCGCATTCCTTTCATTTTCCACGTGAGCTCAAGATATTCCAAAAACTTTATGTTAATTAACAGTTAAATTAGTCGAATATCGAGCGCACTCTCTTAGATGTAAAACGATTGTAGTAATAATTCGATTTGCAGCGTAAATTTTGTTTTAAAAGAAAAAAAAAACATGTTAACCGGTGTAATAAATATACATATGTAATATACGTATGTGTGTGTTATATATACGTTAAAAAATTGTATACAAAAAAAACATATATTGAAATATATATTTTTACAGAATATCCGACTCTCCGAATAATTTTCATAATTTCACAAGTTTTTCGTGTTTCACGAAATCTTCTTTTTCCGGTAAACTTCAGTTTCTCGTTACTCGGGACTAGTCGGTGAAATAAAACTTTGGATAAAAAATTCTTGAACTATCGGTAAAAATTCAGCGACTATTCCGACAACGAGATGCGAGTAAGTTGCACCGGCGCTTTTTCATCACGTTGTACGATGTAACTTTTGTATCTTTATATATTTAATATGTTTTTTTCATAAATAAATGTATGCAAGGGAGCAGCGAGAAGAGTGGTGGCGCCGGAGAAGAGCGCAGAGAGAGGACTGTCGGGTAAGTCAATTTCTACCGCGCAGTTATTCGAGTGGTCAGCAATCGATTAAACACGCGCCAAATGGACTTCGGTCACTTCCTCTTAATCCGTTCTGACCCTAATGGATTTTAAACCCATCGCAGAATGTCATCGCGCGACTCGTCTGCGGTCGGACTTATTGCCTGTTTTGGATTAAATGTTATCCGTACACAACATAAATTCCACGCTTTGATCAAACGAAGAAGGATGTGTAGAGGTCGAGACTTCTAATTAAACTTTGCCCTTCCCGGAGGAAAGTCGAAAGTTAAGAACCGGAAATCTTTCGTGCGTGTCTCTCTCTCTCTCTCTCTCTCTTTGTGTGTAACGTCGAGTTTTCGTGAGTGCGTGAATGGAACGTTGCCACACGCGCGCTGTCTTTGTGGAACATCGGGGAAAAAGAGGAGAAAACACGGAAAAACGAAGATCTGATCGCGTGAGAGATGGAAAGCGACACATTTGTGAAATCGACGGAACAGATCGTGAGAATCTTACGTAAGACGTAAACAATGCGATACGCCGAAAAAAAGAACGATGGTTCGTCGTCGGCAATATTGACACTTTTTGAATCGCTTACGTAAGATTGTTTTTAATTGATTTGTAACGATTGTCGGAGGAGAGCAACGACCGCTGCGGTTTTATTCTTGTCAGAGAGTTGCGTTTTTTGAAGAGCACGAAAAAATTTCGCGCTCCCACCGGCGAAAGCTCGGCGGTGCCGTTTATTTTTCGCGAAGCGCATCGCAAATTTGGGCTTTAAATATTTCTACGCGGTTGCGGAAATCGGAAGTTCCGAAGTTCCGCCGATGCGATTTCATGCCGGTACGTGCTTGCACGTTTCGACCGTAAATTTCGCAGTCTTCATTGCGTTCGGATTTACAGGTTGATCTGTAACGGCAACTCTCGCAGGAGTTCTGGGGGGGCGCGCGCGTTCGCAATTGATCGCGACCGACCGGATATAAAAGCAAATAATCGAATGTCTCCGTGAAATCTGGAAATATTAATCAGTATATACCAGTTGTGTCTCGGTTATTTCGAATGGATAAAATAATATTCGCGAGAGAAATGAAATTGACGTGACTTTTTCTTTTTCAACAAACGTTATATTACCAATGACTGGAATAATTTTGAGAGTCAAATCAGATTTGTGATTTCGTCAATAAACGAAAGTCGCGTTACAAACGTTAAAAAACCGTCAAGTCCTTAATTCAGTCAAGTGCGAAATTAGAATCTGTCACGACTGTCGGCGTTCGATGTATAGAATTCGAGCGTTAATGGCGATCGCTGATCTAGAGGAAACCGCGAAGGGAACAACGATTGCGGCAGATCGCAAATGCACTTGGCAGATTCGCGGAGTTCATAGCCGAAGTTTGTTGTTGCGCCGCGCGCGCGCGCGCGCACTTGAACGTCGTCGAGGTAGAGGTACTCTCCGAGTTTAATACTGGTTTAATCATGACCGGGTCCGAAGTTCCCGTCGTCTGTGGTTTTTGGCCGGCGCATAATATGACCCGGCGCGGAGGGTCGTGCAAACAGCGTGCGCGCGCGCGCGCGCGGCAAGCAAGCGAGCGAGCGAGCGCGGGCGAAAACCACACGGTTCCCCGAGGTGCAACCATTTCGATTACAACCGTGAAACTGCGCCGCGGGAAAGGAAGGAGGATGGATCGGCGATTGTGTAGCTGGACGCGTCACTATACTATTCCCTCGACATGCAAATCGTTGCGCGCGGGAAGAGGGCGAGCGCGCTCTCAATTTTTGAACACTTGTCCGACACGCTCGACCGTTTTCGCGGAAGTTTTCGTTTTGTGTGCGAAAAGTGCGATGCATGGAATAATAGATGGGACGGAAAACACGGAAACTTCAGTACTCCATTTCAAAATGCCGAATGTACGCGCAATGTGTCTTCTTTACTCTGTACACAAAACAAACTTGTTTAAGTTCTAACGAATTTTCGATGAAGAGAAAAATAAACCGAGATGCGAAATCGATTGATTTCGGATGAGAATTGCATGTAAACCGCGTATTTTGAGAAATTTATTAACGCTATTCTATATGTAAATTTGTAGCGCATGTCTCGTCGAGAATGGAATCAATTGATTTGTCGAATAAATTAATACACGGCAAATACACTACTACACAAAGTACACCATGTCAGCGCGTGCAGCAGGTATATGTACAAATATGTACAGACAAGTGTGCTTCATGAAATTTGAGAACTTGCTCATTAGTTTGGAATCTCCGACGCGCAAAGCTGAGTCAGACGTATTAATTAACACGTATCGGATGTGTAAGTATGCAACTTCCATTTACATTACGGTATCGTCCAAGTGAGAATTCGTTCAAAAAGAAAACTCTTGACTCGATGAGGTAAATATCTCGGTAATTAAGAGAATTTTTTCAACGAAAAGAAAAAAGTATAAAAATTATTCAAATTACATAACTTCTCAGAAATCAGTATGTATAAATTCAATTTTCCAACGATTTTCAATTACCCGACGCGTATTCAGAATTCAAAACAATAATCGCGTTAAAAAAATTTTGTCATTGGCGAAGTTCCGATCGGCGCCGCGTCTCGCGCAAAGTAATCGATTTTTCGCAAAACAAAGACGCAAAAACGGAATTATTAAATGCCGTTTGAGCATCCACGTTGTTGCGTCACATTCCTCGGCGTTTTCCTATTTTTGCACGTTCGCTGTTCAAACATCGCACCATTGCAAATCGAATATTTGCGATTGCACACATCCGCGAGAGGCTTTCAAGCTGTTAACGGGAAATCCAGATTATCGAGGCGCATCGTTATCGTAGAGAAAAAAATATGGAATAAATAGACTGTAACGAAGTGTTAGTTTTGTCTTTGCTACCGCCATTTGCGGATTTTTTTTTTTTTTTTTTTAATCAGAAATCTCTTTTTTCCCGCAAGAATCACAGACAATAGTTTTCTTTTGTTTTTTATTTTCTTCTAATTAATAGACTCGAATCTCAATTTCAAAGTGACACTCGCGTAACGAATATTTATTTCCCGTCGTTATTTTTGTACAATTGCTTCGCGCTCATCGTTTTTAACAAAACAAATCGGCGGTCTGTCTGTGTGTGATTGGAATCGGTACGTCGAACGAAACTCGCCTGTATGAATATTATTTCTCCCTCTTTGAACGTTCGCATTGCAATATACCGTTTCCGGGATTTTTAAATCCTCATTGATAAGGTTTCTCCATACGGATCCGCAAGTTCTCGCGAAAATGTTCATTAATTCGGGGAAGATAAAGCGATGAAAATTAATATTCATTAAGGCATCGTAATGCGAAACTCCGTTTTATTAAATCGCGCCGTCGGCGCTTAAGACAAGCGCTGTTTCGCGCTGCATCCCTCGCAGATACGAAACGGAGGGAGTAACTTCTTTAAGCAGGTACTCGCTAGATAGCAAGTTCCCGAAGACGATTTCGTTTGCTGTTGCAGTTGGAGCACGACTAAACCCGTGTATGAGACAGACTTGGAGCAATTAACTCTCGCGCGCGTCCACTTAGAGAAGGGCGTTGCACTCGAAGACGATTTCGAAATATTATACGTACACGATTACACGGGAGGGAAGCCGTTCAACAACAGCCGTTGTGTAATTTGTTAAAAGTGTATTTTATTTAACTGAAAAACAAAATTTTCGTGTTGTGCGATTATAGTTTTTAAAAGATCGCTTATTTCACGTCTTACCTTTTACGAGAGGAGGCTCGATTCGCTCGTTGTAACGCTGCGAACTATCGCTTGAGAAAATAATTGAGAAACTTGCTGCTCCATAAACGTTCTCCCGCAACTATAATACTTAAAAAGTTTTAAGTACGCTCTTTACATAATCCATTATCGGAATTAAATAAAATTTGCGGGACTCCGCGCCTCGAAATATATATGCGCTCTCTCTCTTTCTCTCCCCCCTCTCTCCGTGAAGGGTGCGTCGATGCGCATAATGCATCGGGGGGAAAAGGGCTCTGGCGGCGTTTCCATGGCACAGACAGCAAAGCGAGTGTCGAAGTCACGTCGCCGTAATTAGCACGCCAATTAATTAGCAATCGGCGAATCGTACGGAACGAGAGTACGCGCGAATCGACCGGTGCCAGGAATGCGACAACCCTCTCCCCGAGTTAGCTCGCTCGTTTTGCGCGACGGCTCGATATCTAATTAGAAGAACAACCCGTCGCGGCATTTTCTCGTAATTACTCGTAATTAGTCGCTACTTGCAATTGGTAATTACGACGTATTCGCGGAAAACACGAAGGCGGATTTTGTACCGTCGTCGTACGTCGTCCAAAATTGCGTTAAGACTCACGGTGATCTGTTTCGGCGACGGAAAGGCTGAATATTTCAATAAATTACTTTTAGTGCAAATTCTCTCTCAAAAGAGAGAGAGAGAGAGAGAGAGAAAGAAGGAGCGTAAATAGCAACTTGAAGTTGTAATCATTTTACGCGTAATTATAAGAAAAATATAAACAATCGACTTCTTTCCGGAAACTGTAAGATTTATATTCTTTAAGCGTCGAATCGCATCAATCTCGAGATTGAATCACGTTAATTGCAACGTAGGTTCAATTTTCCCGTGGTTTGATTATTAGTACGCAGCTTACAATGGTTTCTTTTTTCTTTCACCCCGATCTCCCTTTGTCGGCGGTATTGCCGCTGTTGTAATGCAACCGCAGACAAGAAGTGCTCACTTCCGCGTGGCACTTCACTCTCTTCCGCGCGCATCAGAAATTACACAGATTTCAGAACGTAGGTAACTCTCCATCGATCATGTTCAAATTTTGCATAATCCGACGTTCTCCTCTCCGTACAGAGAATGGTTTTAGCTATTCAATGCTAAACTACGGCGGTTCCGATTACAACCATTGTGAATGGTTACGCGTCGTGAAAGGTTCGCGCGCGCGCGCGCCGTATTCACGTTGCGTATTATTTCGGAAGAACGTCGATTCTCGTATTGCGATTCGTATTGACGATGTTTCGAGAGTGATTTGACGCGCGCCCGGTCTCATCTCGAGAGAAAACAAATTTGAATTTGAATAATAATAAAACAGCAAATCGCGGCTTTAAATTTTTTAATTGAATTGTGACAAATTTGCGTTGTGGCACAGCCGTGTGTATCCGAAGCAAGTTCATTTCCCATCTGACACAATTCCATCGACATGTGTATGCCGGACGTAATAATTGCGCTATAATTATCAAGTCAAAATCTAATTAAAAAGCGCGCGCACCTGTTCGCGCGCGTTTAAACGACATGGAAACTTTCTCCCGATGGCTTTTTTTTTCTCTCTCTTCCCGATCGAAGCTCCTTTTTATTCTCGTCAGGACTGTCTTTCCCGCCGGGTCTATCTATACCTGACTCTTAACCGATAATTAATTAATTGCAACGTCCCCTCTTCAAGTTCGCAGGAATTGATTCTCGTTAACGCGATGTGGTTAAGGGTGCAACGAGACGATAGGATGGGACAGAACCGCCGTAACAGTTGGGCGTAAAATCGGATATTTGCTCTCTTTGCCTCTTTGCGTGGGGAAATTCCTTTTCGTTGTCTGGCGCATTCCGCACCGAAATTCCACAGATTTCCTGGGAGCGTCGAATGCCCGATTTCTTTCTTGTTTTACAATTTCACGTGGGGGATTTTTTGTATTGCGCGTCGACTCTTCGTTTTGTACAAAAAAAAAAAAAAAGTAAGAGAATGCGATTGCGCGCTTTGTAATTTATAACTTTTTTAATTCCACACACACACACGCGCGCGCGCGCGCGCGCGCAATACACAAGTACATTTAAATAAAAGAAACGCGGACCGAGAATTTCGGCGAGTCTTTCCGGTCACACATCTTTTTTATTCTCATTCTCGGCCGAGGGAAACATCATTCAATTCATAAGCAAGAAGTCGTATCGTTCACTTCATACGCGTAGGAATATCCTTCGCGTCTCTCTCGAAAATTTTATACAACTTTTCTGTGGCAGAGCACATGTATGGAAAAATAAGCGCACGTGTCGCCGTGACACCGAAAAACCGCATAACTTGCGGGAAACTTGCCGACTCTCCGTGTGTCGGACAGAAAAAATATTCCGCGAGGGTTGGGAAACGTTATTAGATGGACCTCTGTGTGTGCACGTACGTGCGCTACTGCGGCTCAGAGAATACTTTATCGCGCATGAATAATGTATTCAGTCGGTGCTGATAGCGTAGACCAACATTTAGGCGGCTTCGGCCAATATTGATACACGCTTTCGACCTGTGCTCTTTCACCCCTTCTCTCTCTCTCTCTCTCTCTCTCTCTCTATCTATCTATCTATCTATCTATCTATCTCTCTCCTTCTCTCATCTCTATTTATCTATCTGTCTTTCTATACGTGTATCTTCTCTATAAGTTTGGAGAGAAACGTGTGCGTGTGTACTTTTATCCACTTGCTTGCTCACTCTCGGGTTGATCTAGCACGCGATTCAACAGCGCGCGGCGTTCGTCATTTCATCCCTTCTCACATTCTCCGTTCTCGTAATATTTAAGCGTAAGCGGAGTAGTACCTATTTGTCCTCTCGGTAGTGGAAAATGACACACGCACAACGACTCGGCGCCGTCGTCGCAACGCGCGCCTGTAACCGACTCGTAAACAGTTTCTCTCCCGCGAGCAACCGACTAGATCCCCGACGACTTGTAAATGTTTGTGACCATATTGCGCATACAATCTTCGAGAACGCCGTTAACGAATATTAATGCACAACACAGTGCGCGTTTGTGTGCGCAGTGCGTTATGCTCGTCACGTGACACAATAACGCGATATCGATTTTAGAGCAATCGATGACCGCGTTGATTGTATATTCGAATTGAAAATGAGACGCGGGATTGTGTGTTTCAACAATTTCGTTACTTGGTGCGTTAGTTTTCTCGGCTTTGATCGATTCGATTCGTCACATTCTGTTGCGTGAATATACGTACCGCAGAGAATTGTCAAATTTTTTCGTGCGCATATTTCACACATGTTTCGAGAATTGAATTGTTTCTCGATGAGAAAATATTGTCGCGGCAGATCGAAACGGACGTCTCGAGTCTCTGTGCATTGATCGCGAAGTCACGTTGCGGATCAGGAAAGATCGCAGTGTTTTACCTTACGTCACAAATGACAATTAATAGACAACAATAAGATGTTTCGACGGCGGGCGGGAGCGAATTGCGTAACGCGCGACATTCTTCACTTCCGCGGCGGCTGAATGCGAATAAAAGTTTCGAGCGACGACGAAGGGTTCCATTATCCTCTCGTTAAACTTATTTCCCCGTCGTCTGCTCCTCCCCTGCTCGAAAGAAGAGACTCTTCTCGGAGAGAGCGCATAATCGCGCGGCGTGTTGCGTCAGCCGCGCGTCTTTCTCCGTAGATTTTTTTTTCTTCCATCCTTTTCTTTCTCTCTTATTCTCTTCTTTTCCTGCACGCGGTGATTTATCCTGGCGGGATAATTACGCGCCTCGGAAACCTTTAATTTGTTGCGTAGCACCCACGGAGCGCTCGGCGAAAATAGAGAAAGCGTGAGGTAAATAGGCATCGATTGTTGTAACACCGATGTTCGGGGGTCTCATCTGCCGATCTCGCAGTTCGAGAGAGACTTTCTCTCGCAAATGTGACACTTTCCTTTGTCTGTGTATCGCGCGGATGAACTTTACCGAGAAATACTTTGGAGAAGAATCGCGGGAGAGAAACGCGACATTTGCGACCAACTTCGACACGTAAAGAATTAAATCGGGAATCGCGCTGAATTCGCGCGGGGATCTCAAACGAGATATGTATTCGCTTACTATCAAAACGCTTTAGATCGAAAATGTGTGATCAGACGTTTATAATTAAAACGTATTTTTATCTCGTTGATTTGTTTTATGCGACGTAAGTTTGATGAGGTAAAACTGTAATTATCGTGACATAATTAAGCGCATTATATTTTAATTTCCATCGTAATTACAGTAATTTATAAATGAGTTTTCTCTACGACGTGTGAATAAAAGAGACGCTAATTGCGCGTTCCATTTTATTGGGTCTTTATCAAAAAAGTGATAATAGGGAAACTGATAATAGAGACAATATTTGTGTACACAGAAAGTGCATTAAATTCTCTCGTGTGTGCGCGTGTGTGTGTGTAGCTACATATATGTTATTTTTTATAACGATAATAATAATAACCACAAAATTATCAACAAGCGCATCTGCTGCGGATAAAATTGCGCTATAATTACATTTTCTGCTGTTATAAAGTTTTTTTTAACGAGGTAGATGTATAAGGCGAGGTGCGCTGATCCACACGCTTATATTTAGTTTATTTATTGCAACAACTTTCCTTTCATCTCTCCGAGACTTTTCAGAAACTATTTAAGTCTAGCAAACAAGAATTAATAGTTCAGCCTGGCTAAATATGTATTCACGAAAATGAAGGCGTAGCAAACAAAGCCGCGAGAACACGAAGAATAAATGTGCATTAATTATGTAGTCATAATCAACGCGAAATGGTTGGCCTCCTAATGGCTCTCAATGTTTACCATGTTGAGGTTAAGAGTGCAAGTTTATACAAACGCACACACACGCACAGATATTATTATATAATCCGATGCGAAAATTTATCATTTGCACGGGGATGATGATGTTTTATTTGATATATTCGCGCTTCTTTTGCCCGGCACATTGACAAACCGCAGAAATAACATCGAAAGGGAAGAGGAGACTATTAATTACAATTAATAATTGCAATAATGTAATTACGTCAAAATGCGTAGCATTGTAATAATTACAAAGTGCTGCACTTCTCGATATATATATATATATATATATATATATATANTATATATATATATATATATATATATATATATATATATATATGTATATATATCGATACAAATGTATAAATTCCATTTCGTTCGAGAGAAGAGCCGCGTCGATACAATTTTATTTGTCGCTGGCGAGAGTTGCTCGCGATAACGAGAATTCAACCGAGCACGGCGAAACAGGAATAAAATTTTCCCGGCGCGGTGAATCGGAAATAAAATAATGGCGCGCGGCTTCAACCGCCGTGAAACGTTTATTAGCCAGAACATGGCGCACCTCCCTCTCGCGAATGGTCTCGACGTTTATTACAGACCTGTTACTTTTAACTACGGCAAAGTAATCCCCCGCGGAATATTTGATCCTCGACCATCGCGCGTGGCGCCGGCGTTGTAACCCTCCCTGACCCCCTCTCATTGACGGCGGGGTCTGAGGACGTCGTGTTTTTGCATTTTCGCGGATCGCAGCGATTTTTCGTGCCATTATTTACATACGCGAAGTGTCACGAGAGAAAAGTAAAAAAACAAAGTCGCGCTCGACGAGGAATAACTGCAGCGCGCGCGTTTTTTTTTTTTTTTTTTTGTTGCGAGAAATCACACCCGCGAAATTCAAAAATTCATTGTTAAAAAATGCGCGTGATATATTCGTGGATTACGCTCAACTTTTTGATTAAATAATCGCGATTAAACATTCAGTTCTCACATGGTGAAACTTATAGCGCGCAGGAGAGAGTTTATAACAGCTGAAATAATTAACTCGCGAAAGTCTCGCACGTATAAAATCCGTTCAATGACAGACGGAGAGTTATCGACTAAATCATTAGCGGGCTGCAAAAAAAAAATTGTAGTTGGTATATGCATTAATTGTTCTGCCGCAATTGTCGCTCTTGGCTGATATTTCGAAGCGAATATCGGCAAGCTGATTTACACACGTTAACCGAAATATACACGGATCTATAATTCATAATGTGTCAGGGGGGGCTCTCTGCCGTCATTATTCACCGATTTATTTTGTACAATACTCCCGGGGCATGTCAGTAGGGGGAGCGAATGATCGTGTTGCCCGTGTAATTAGACGAGCTTACACGAAATCGCAGACATTGTTGAAGGCGATGTTAGATATAAATTCATCTTTCACGTGCGTATGTATAGCACATCGATTCGCGCGCGTCCGACGGATTCCCTGCTGCCTATTATTCGCGTTTGACGTGTCGGTAAATATAAATCACAGGTGGCGTCTAAGGAGCCCGGATTATTGTCCGTGTTGCGCGGAAGCAACGGATATCCCAGGAACACGCCGGGAGTTCTTCCCGATGACAAACGTACATTGTTCGTTCCGGACGCCATTGTTGCGGCGCAACAATGAGACGATATATACGAATGTACGGGGGTCCCTCTCTCGCTGGAAACTCCGGTGGCGTTAACGGTGGTGTTGCTTTTTGTTCCCGAAAATGCAAATTGCGAATTCGTATCGCGGCGACACCGTGGCGGTCGTCGTCGTGACCTGCGACACGACTGGAATTAATCAATTCGCGCCTTGCGCCACATTCGAATCGAATCTCGCTTCTTATCCGTGTTGAATGTTATAAGTCTCGCGATTATCGCCGCATAATTGTTGCGGCGACGTCATTTTGCGCGCGGTTCGAGCCGCAAATCAGAGCGCAAATCGCGTTATTGCCGTTGCAAAGTGTCTGCACGATCTGTTTTGTTAATTTTTACAAAACAGACGATAGTTCCAGTAGCCCTGCTCTTTACGGTTCTACAGTTTCTGATAAAAAATAAACAAAAGTTCCGCATTTTTAATATCAAAAAAAATTTGTGAATTTCACGACACAGCCTCCTCTGAACTACACGAAGACGGTGATTAATACGTTTTTCACCGAGAGTTCTCGTTAGTTTTAGGCCACTGTTATAATTGTGTAAAATTTCAGAACAAAATTTCAACAATTAACAATTTTATACAATTTTAACTTTTCGCGCCGGCTCGACACTCGGTGTCCACTTCTTGCACTTCTGGTGCGTCATATTTCCCGAGGTTAATTTGTCTGATCGTATAATAAGAGATTATGAAATAATGTTATATCGCTAATTATCTTTGCGCCGTGTGGGGAAGGCGCGGGAGACCGGTGGGAACTACGGCTGCAAATGGTATAACTTTATAGAACTCCGAGTGGAACAATCTAGAACTACCGCCAGAAGTGCTGGAAATCGACAGCACGACACATTCTCGCCCGAGTGTCGTACCGGCGCCACACACACACACACGCGCGCGCGCGTGAATATTCAAAATTGTGTAAAATTGTTAATCGTTGGAATATTGTTCTGAAATTCCACGCAATTATGGAAGTACATAAGCGAGAACGAATGGAAATTCTCAATAAAAAGTGTATCATTGACCGCTTTCATGTAGTTTAGAGAAATATTGAATTTCGAAACTAGCATAACATTATTTTCAGTTTTTTTTTTTTATATTAAAAATGCGAAACTTTTGTTTATTTTTATCAGGAACTGTAGAGCTACAAAAAAAGTGCAGCTAAAAAACTTACCGTCATTAAATCTCATAAAATGCGGTAAAACGTCGTGCAAATTTTTCACAGACACGTCAAACGGTTGGTTGATCGCGCGTGTTGAATTCGCGCTTAGAATTCGGAATATGTTTCTTACGCGGTCGCGGAGACGCCTTTTGCGCGCGCACAAAGCGCGTGTTCGCGGTCGCGTCGTTATTTCACGTAAGACGAATTCTTGCGGCGTCCGCAAAATCGGGACCAACCGGCGGGAAAAGGCGACCGTTTATCTTCTCCGCACCGGGAGGCACGGCGCACCGCGACAACTTTGTTAGCGAAAATTAGCTACCTCTCCTTTCAAGAGAAGAGAAGTTTTCCCCGCGCGAAAACACGTCGCGACACGACAATTTCGAGAGGAAAAAGCTCAACGTGACGTGCAAACTTTTTTGGTTGCGGTACGTACTATGCGTAAATACTTTTCGCAATATAATTGTTTCCTGTGATACCTTCCTCCAAAAAAAAACGTAACGATAAATAATATAACGCGGCGGTTTTCTCAAGCGTTGTTAATCGATAAAGTAACTGCGTTCACGCGCGCAGCTTGATATATTTTCAATTTAAAATTGGGGGGAGGAGGAATTTCGGAACATATGGAATATCTTGCGTTTACCTCTTTCCCCCTCTGTCCCCGCGATTACAAAAGGGCAGAATTCCGCGAATGAACAAACGACGCGACCGAGGCGAACTCTTGCCGGATTACCAGAGTGATTTCCGCGGAATTGCAGCTGCGCCCACGGCATAATAATTCAGAACTAATTGCCGTGCTTGCGGTAATTATTTCCTCGTACGTGTGTGCGAAAATCTCCCCTCCCTCTCGCTTGTGCGCGAGGAGATCACCCCGGCTACACTTTTACGAGATATATAATGACCGTTGTGAAAATTTTATCACACCGGCTAATTCCCGTCCGTGAACCCCGCAACTCGCACTTTATTAATCCGCGCTGGAAATGTGGGTAGCTTCTCGGCGTGATTCATTTTACTCAGTGACGAAATTACGTTTCTCACAAATAAATATCGTTAAATTCAGTCGGAGATTTTTTTTCTGAAAATTTATCATTATATCTCTCGCTAAAAGAAAAAGCGTATATTCAATTACAGTTTCTTGTTTTTTTTTTTTTTGTTTTTATTCAACATTTTAAGAGAATTAGAAATAATTTCGCGCGCGCATCTCAAATTGCCAAAGTCTGTGTGTAGCAGTAAAAGTTCTCCATTTTCATTTTGATTCAATTACATTGTTATCCATTCATACATACATATACATATAAACACAAACTTAATTAATACATGTTAATTAATGTACATTATTGAGGGGTTATCCGTTTCTCTCATTTTGCTAAAATGTATTAATATTTATTACTGCGTCAAAAGCGAAAAAGCTTTTGTCGCAAATGGAGGGGAGAAAGGGTATGAGAATTCATTTCTGTAATGAAGCGATTTTGTTGTACTCTCTGTGCGTATACGCGCGCGCTATGGTAATTGAAATTCAGCTGATTACAGGACTCTCGAATTTGGAACTCGATACCCAAATCAGAGTCTAATGAACAAACCATTATTCGAAATGGAGATGAGTCGATCAGCCATTATCAAATGATCATAGAGAGGTATTTAGCACACCGCGCATAATTATTCATAGTTGCGCCACGGCGCTGCTAGCTTTGTTCTCTCCTCTAATTTAGAAACCATCGATCGTTCCGGTCCATCCGTTGGTTAAATGATATATATCCGCTCACGGAAAGACAGAGAAATAACATTTGGCGCGCAAAGAACCGTCGTGTATATTAACACTAGACGCGATAACGCGTTTCACCGATAAAATAATAATAAAATAATAATAATAAAGAAGACACAGAGGCGCTGTGGAAAATTTCAGCGCAAAACTTTTACAATGGAATTAGGCAAAAGTCCCGAGACAAAATCAAATAACATGAGAGAGTGCGCGCGGGGAAAACGTAACGAAATGCGGCAACGCATGAAAGCGCCGCGTTTAACGTATAAAGAGCGAAACGGATTGAAAGCGCTGGCGCGCGCGGTTTAACGGACTTTAATCTCTTTTGTTCTTACAAACAATATTATTTCGAAACCGGAGAGATTTCGAACGAATTTCCCAAATTATAATAAAGCGGAGCAATTTCTCGACGGTGACGTTGACGCGCATTGTTATTTATTTTCGAGATTAAGGATTTTAACGTTTTCGCGCGCTGGGGATTCTCGCGACGCTTCTCTCGACTGCGAGTGTCACAGATCCCGCCGTCTCTGACGTTGAGCCGCGAATGTTCGGGGAAACGACAAGACCGTCTAATGAGCAGACTAGACCGTACTAGAGCGCGGATCCGTGAATGGGAGATAAGCTTAAGTCTCGACCGTCACCGGTTGCATCTACGACACATTCGCTGTACACATCCGACGAATTGTACCAAACGTGCGTACATCCGCGCGTATCGGCGCACAACGTACACACAACAGTAGAACGTGGAAATGTGTTGTGTTCTAGCATACAAATACATCTCTCCTCTAGGCAGTTCAGCTTATTGTTGAATCCACCTCGTGAGTCGTTGTGCGGTGAGACTCTCGCGCTTATATCCTTCCACCTTCCCCCCGTTCCTCTCGCAGCATGTGTCGTTCGGATGATAAGTCTTGCGATAAGTCACACACGCGATGCATGCAGCGAGAATCTATGCGTTTCGCTGGATTTAATGGCGCGCATACTGCAAGATCGTATCTTTATTTATTTGTATATTTTCACTCTCATCGACTTTTCCCTTCCCCTCTACTAAAGTGCAAATATTTTTTAGCAGTATTTGGAGCAGGTGTTTTTTTTACGCGTGTAAATTGATTATTAAACGTGAGGAGTGTCGTTAGATTTATTAGAATCTTTAAACCTGTGTATCGAGCAATTGATGTTACGTGCACCTGCAACATCGCGACCTTTTCCTTCGATTACACAACGAGTTGCCGCGCGCAACGACATGTGGCCTCTTGTGGAAAACGAAGCGCGAGCCGCAAATAATATACGGGACACAGATTCGCGCGTGCCAAACGTGGATAAGTGAAATTTTTTAATGGCTGAAAATTGCATCATTCCCGAGAAAGGATACGTGTCAGATTGACACATTTATCTCTTGCGCAAAGAATCTTACTGTAAAGTAGTGAGAGTCGATTCTCTCTCGGTGTTTGTTGTTGACGCTTTATCGCCGATTGGTTTTCAACGTCGCTACTTTGACAGTTCGGGATCACGTGATATATTCTACCAGAAAAAACGTGTGTAAATGATCACAATCGCTTCACTATCGATTTTGATTGTTGCCGCTTTAATCTCGACGCTGATTGAACGTTTCTTGGATGTGTTTCTCGTTTATATAAATTACGTATAAATTTATATAAGATATGTAACAGAAATTTTATATTATACATTATGCAATATAAAGTTTCTAAAAATCATTGACCTCTCGTCAAAGGTCATTGACCTCTCGTCAAAGTTTATTGACCTTTCGTCTGAGGTCATTGACCTTTAACAAAAGGTCAATGACCTTTTTCTACTTTTTCCTTTCACGTGATTTTAATTTAGTAACATTTTTAAATACAGTCACGTGACTGTAGTCACGTGGTATTTTTCTACTCTTCTCTTTTTCTTTTATTTTTTGATTTTGATTTTCACGCGTTATTTTTGACATCTCTCTAACGTGTATTATATGGTTTTTAAGACGTACATATATACTGTCATCGCGGTGATAGGTTGTGTTCACTGACATTACACGTTAAACTAAAAAAGTAATATCGTAGCGCATAAAGTAATAGTATAAAAGTAATACGCGTAGCGCGCGCCTGTGTTGTGCTAGTAATTTTCAAAATAATGTGTTTATGTCGCGACACCGATGGCACGCGCGTTGCGCGTCTGTAAAAAATGTAAAACAATTCTATGAAACATCTTGGACGTTTCTTTAAACATATTCCGCTTTACGCATGAGTTGGTTTTTCTTAGATAGAATATGTTTATGTTGGAAATAAATATGTGCAAAGAAAAAGAGAGAGAGAGAGAGAAAGAGACTACAGTTACTCGCCACTTGAAAGCATTGAGAATCCGAACAAGATTTGTACTGACACGTTTGGCAGCGCTCTACGGTTTGCAAAGGCACGTTTGACTCAATCTCGCACGTCGGATATGGATAGAACGTTTCGCGCGATAGTTCCACGGCACATTCTGTATTTCGCGGGAATGAAAGGGTAGAACTAGAGAGAACCAAACTAGCAACGGCCAGTTCAAGTACAACTCGAACGCCGCGGGGCTGACGTGAAAAGCGGAGAACACAGAAAGCACAGCCGGTCTCTATAACGCGGGCGGAACTTTTGAGCTTTATACAAAATTCATCTTCGCCACGGAAACGTACAGGTGCGTGATCTATTATTGTTACGTGTCTTCGAGACATAAATATATCTAAAAAAAAAAAAAAAAAAAAAAAACTCCGCACTGAAACACAATTATTTTGTTGTTACATTTTTAAAAATGAGAAATAAATAATATGTATTAACAAATGTAAACTCTGTATATAGCGTCAAACAGGCAAAGAGTTTTTCGGTCGAATGTGAGTCACGTGCTGAATGTGCGTGCGCGAAATATATTTTCAAACGTGTAGATTATTACACGTAAAAATTCGAACTGAATTCAATTAAAAAATTTATACCGGATGCTTGTTTTGTATAAATATAAATGACATTTTATTTTAAAGTAATATGTGCTGAATTTCAGCTTGACACAAATGTACAGATAAAGCTCATATATGTTGCAGAAACATTTGCAATTTCTGTTAATAATAAAAAATTCAAAAGAAATTTAAGAAGCACAAACCGACCTGTTTCATTTTATTCATTCGATACGTATTAAATATCAAAAATTCGAGAAGAGATGAAAATTGCGTTGCGTTAAAAATCTAGAAGAGCGCGAAAACAATTCGACGAGATTAGGAAGCGCGAAAGTTTTTTTTTTCTTACCAAAAAGTATTTATATGATTCTCTTCAAATGAAAAACTAAAACTCTTTAAATATATATCTCCGTGTAACTCTTTTTAAATATATGTCTCCGTAATCTGCTCGCGCTTTTCTTTTTTCTCTCAAAGAGAAGAGGGATCAGCTTCGCGTATTTGCGGGCTGGCTGTACTTACTGCCACTGTATAATGGCCACGTCTCTAAAGCACAGAGAAGACTTGCGCTGCTGTGCCGCCCGGTCGTTATTCACGTTTGTCGCTTTAGCAGCTGCACAAGTCGTTACTCGTTGCTCGTGGTTTATTCGCGGTCGCTAAGTGCCAAGGTACATCGAAAGCAGAGCTGCCCGGCGCAGTTTCCCTCGCATAATTTTCGAGTTTCCCTCGGAGTCTCGTGCGGGATGCGCGATTAGGCGCGTCCCGCGAGACAGCCAGCCACCGCGACACGTAAAAGTCGGAACACTCGTTTGCGCCGACTACGCGATTATCTCATCGCGCGGAGAATTGCGCGCGTCAGATTACAGCATCAGTGCATTCTCCGTTATTACTCTCAGTCGCCGTCGGCGGCGAATGATGCTTCGTCCTTCGCGTGAACGCGTTGTCACGTTTACGCGAAGAAGAAAAAAAAACTTTCCAAGAAAAAATGAAAATAAACAGAAACCATCCGTTTTTTTCACAAGCCGAGAAAATATTAATTCGTCTGCGACTTTTTATCTCGATATCTCTTTTAAGATCGAGAGATAATTTTATTTTGTGAAAACAAAGAAAAAAATTGCATTCTTCTCTAATAAAAGAAGATTTATTGTTGAGAAAATATTTCTTTTTTTTGCGCGCGATGAGAGATAGTTTAGATTTATTCGGAAAAAAGTTCCGACTGTATATATAATTGAAACTCTGCAGAGAGAGAGAAAGAAAGAGAGATAGGAAAGATCTTCTGTGCATATTACTGGCGCCAAGCTCAACTTTATTTTAATCATATCTGTTATGATACTACATTTTTATCTCTTATTTATATCTGTATCCTCTTTTATTAAGAAGAATAAAGAATGCAACGTGCGCTCCGGGGCTAGAAGTCTTCGAAAGCATGATTGATAGCCCGGATTTTTATGCCGGCAAAATATTGTACGCGCGCGGCGTCGTTCTATTCTCATATTTTCCTCGCCGGATATCATTTATTACGAACGAAAACGGCGTAACGTTTGATCCTAATGGTTTTATTATCCCCCGCGTCGCGCTCTCTCCCGTTTTCCGCCTTGTGCGCGTGCGTGTGTGTACGCCGGGTTGAGACATCTGTCCATCTGCCACATGGAAAGCGCGTGCTTTCTCCGCGTATGCCATCGCGCGCGCGCTTCATCCATATGCAATCTGTAAAGTAGCCGTAACATTACCTGCCGCGAGCGAAACGGCGCATCATAGACGTTGATAGAGCGCGCGCTTACAATCCGCCCGAATTAATTCTCCAATTCTGTCGAACGAAAATAAACCCAACGTTTGTTTTCCATCCAATCTTTGCTCTTCTTTTCATTGGATTTTTCGTTCAAAAACAATCGCATCTGTTTTTGTTTTACGATTATACATGTTTTTTTTCGAAATTTTCTTATATTTTTTTCATTCAAACGTAAACCGAAATGTTTACCACGTAATTATTAAGAAGATATGAATATATGAATGTGCGCATAAAAGCTTTAAATGCTTTATATGTAATTAACAATTCCTTTTAATTACAATTGTATTAATTTTATATCAAACAATGATGTTTTTGTTTTTTTTTTCATGAGTGTGCGCACGTGTTTAACAAATTTAATTTAATAAATATGTTTGCACTTTTTTTTTTCAAGAGAAAGAGAAAGAGCGAAATATGACTCAACAACGAAAAATCGAGAATTATTTTCAGATCAACGTTTTGGGTCACGTAAAATGTTTATTTAAATCGAAATATTTGTCGTTTACATGTTTTGCATGTTATTCTCTCAATGAGAAGTTAATATCATAATCTCATTTTGACAAAATCTGTAAATTTTTGAAGTGGAAAACATCGGGAATTGAAAATCCCTTTCGCGCTTGCATATCTCGTGTGTTAAAAATATTCTACGTGTAGTGTACGATCAATATACTTATGTACTAAAATATGGAAAAATATTGCGAGACAATTTCGAGTTTGTTTTTTGTTAAATGTTTCACACAAAAATTATTTATGTTTGCGATTCTCAGCGGTTCTTCCAGACACCTCGATCGTTCGAATCGATTAATAATCGAGTCTTTATCCGGCATTATCGCAAGTTAGCATGACACCCGTCGTAACAGAGACGCGTGCTGAACATTCGATCGTGGAATGTTCATTTCCGCGAGCGTCGTAGGACAATGAACGCTAAACGGATCTTGCCGCAGGGCAGGCAGGATACGACCGGCGTACATATACGTCCGCCAAGTGATGTATGTACAAGTGGTGGCCTGCAAATGGCAACTTCGGGACGGTCTACGCGCATAATTAGATGCAGCAACGAGCATTCAATTAGCTCCAGTAAGCAATCCATTTGGCAATGAAAAGGATGATCTCGTCCTGGCCATTCCGACCAGGAAACAGGAAGGGTTTACGAGCGGAAGGTACATTGCGGGTTTTAAATAAATCGCGACAAGCGGGAATTGTAAATCTTCATAAAAAACATAAATATGCAATACCGAAAAATTGCGACTATTTAGTCGGGCTATAAATAACTTCTCCACATTTTACGCGAAGTCTAGTATGTTTACGATTTAAAATACGATAGCCAGTAATGTTTTAAGAAGCAAACTTCTTCGAATGAATTTACTCAGTTTGTTTTTCTTGTGTTCTGCGTTCGGAAATATTTTTATTTATTTATTTATTTTTTTTTTTTTGAACAGAGAGAAGATCAAATAATTATTGAGTAATTACGATATAAATAAGTTTGTGAGATCGTAAATTGATTCAAAGTTCGATATTTGATATTTGAAACGCGTTCTATTTATCTTGAAAAAGATGCTGAGCTGTTTCATTGGCTACGGATCAATTTCGAAGATAAATCGAGACGATCTTTGCACATAAGATACGAGCTACGAATATAACCATAAATGTGTCCATAAATTGATCGGAGAAATGTTAGAGAGACACGATCTCGCGAAGTGAGTACGCGAATAATTCCAAATGCCAAATGAAAAGAAGCACGTGGACACGTTGACATCTTTCGCGCATTACCTTAACCAAACGCGATATCACGTCTGATATGTGATCCGACGTTATCGTCGAGTATTTTTCTTCGAGCGACGGCAACCCTTGCCAACAACGTCTTTCTCCTCGAGACGGTCAGAAATTATTCAGCCAACTCATCTCGCCGTTCTCGATTTATCCCGGAGGTCAATGCACTCGTGCCCACCGCGCAACCACATCATGCCACTAACCGCGAATGATATTTAGCGATTGCCCGAGTGAAGAATGTGACTTCCCTGTTCAAAGATTCACGCGCGCGGCCTCGTTGAGTTTGACGTGCACAGGTGGTGCTCTCTCGGTTCGCGACACGCGCGCACGATATCAATCTTGCACATCCCGCCTAAATGTCGAAGTTCCGTCTATTATTACGCGATCGACCGTTTGTTGAATGCATGTGTGTTACGTATGTGTGTGTGTATATATATATATATATATATATATATATATATATATTATATACAGAGTGTCTGAAAAATTTTGACACAGCCGAAATGTGAACATAGATTCGATCTGAATAGAAAAAAATGTCAAAATTTTTCAGACACCTTGTACACGCGCACGTGTGTGTGCGCGCGCGCACGTTCTCAAGAATTGGCGGAAATTACACGTCTCGTCGGTTGTAAGTCTCTGCATTTTCCGCGATCTTGCGATTTCTTTTCTTCACCTTTCCGCCTGAGGTAGTCGTGGTGTTTTTATTCCTCTTATTTTGTTTTGTTTTACGACTCACTCCTGTTACTCGTTGTGAGTACACAAAGCGGGTATAACAGGTGCGGTTAAAGAGCACAGACCCAATTTCGCAAGTGCCAGGATCTAATTGGTAACAACCGCGGAAATTATGAAAAACAGGAAAACCGCGGAACGACGGGGGAAAGCTCGGGAAAGCGCGAGAGACGCGATTTTTCAGTCGGATAAGCATCCGCGAGTGTACCGGTCGCTCCCGCTGGTAATAAGCGCCCGTTTCCTTGTCGCGAAATCTCGTCTCTCGCTTTCGCACGCGCGCCAAAGCGCCGAGGGGCTGCGGCGCGAAACACGAAAAAAAGAAAGAATGGAGAGAAAGAGAGAGAGAGAGAAAAAAGCAACAACAACAGGGGGACGGTACTCGAATCAACTCGCGTCCGACGACTATTTGTCACGCGGCACGGCTCGCCGTTTCTTCATGAGGTGCGCTCGGTTTACGCATTAATCCAGCTAGATGAGAGTAAAAAAATTGTGCAAACAACGTTTCAGCGTAGGCAGCCGCTGCTTTATCCTTTCTCCGCCCTCTTTGTCCACCCGCCGCCCTTTTCCGACGGCCTCCTCCTCTTATAACGCGTGCCGTGTTCGCGCGCGAGTTCGCTGTGACACGCAAGCTCGTAATTAAGCCCGAGCTTTAATTTATCGCTTGTAATCCGTAATTGTCAACGGCGGAGGAATGGGGGGGAAAAAAAAAGCGGCCGCGAAATAATAATGCTAATTCGCGCAAACACCGGCCCGAGAGAGAACGAATGGCTGACTTCGCGGCGATTAAATGAGCGAAGAGTTAGCGGCGATGAACGATCGAATACTCGGAGGAATCGAATAATCGTCAAAACAAACGAATTAATCCGAACAGATTTGACGCGGATATGGAAAGACGAATAAATCTCGGTGTCAGTCACATATCGGATTACGCGGGTCATTTAATTACAAATCGGGTTGATTGCACTTTTTCGACGTACTCAGTGCAGTATGTTGTTTTTTTTTGTATCACCGAATACGTGTATCCTTTAATCGTTATTATTTAATAACTAAACGCGAGAGAAAATATATAAAATAATAATTTGATTTAAATACTCGCTTGAAATGTACTTCATTGGTTTTTTTTTTCTCTCTCTCTCTCTCTCTCTCTCTCTCTTTCTCTCTCGTGTATATATACTTTATTATTTGAACAGTTTTTATCCGGGCTGTAAAAGTAAAAATTTCCGTAAAAAAGTTTTTTATAATTTCCGCTCCATTACGCTCGGGGCATCGAGATCGTGTTTTACTGAAACATTAAACTGATGAACCAAATCGATCGATATGTCAATAACGTGCGCGTATACGTATAACCCCGCGTATGAATAATGAATTTCATCCATCCGAATATCCTGGTGTCTTAATAATTTAACTTCTCTATTTCTCCGACGATCGTACTCGCGACTTCGAAAGGGAGGGTTCTGAGACGCTCCCCGTCTCTAGCTATATATAAGAAGTAAACACGCAACGTTTGCACATGTAACGTGTTACGTGAAAAGTTTTTCTTGATGGCGGTGGTCGCCGCGCGCACATTATGTCCTCCTCCCCCTCCCCCCACCCTCAGAAGTGGCAAAGACGACGGCGGCGGGACTTTGGGGAAGTCGTGAGAAATTAAAGTCGCCCGCGCGCAGAAGGAGAGCTAGACGCGATCCATAGCGTCTCGACTCGACTCGCGCCTTTTAAAGTCCACCGGGGTCGCAAGGTAGGGGATATTGCGGTCGCCGAGGGAAATAAATCGCGCGATATGGGACGCGCGGCTGGCGTGGATTTTACGAGGGAGAGACTTTAAGAATGCATCTCTCTCGGAAAAAGAAACCGACTCCGATCCCGCGGACTAATCCGCGTGCGAAACGTTCGTTTTCCATTTTCCGGACGCGACTGCCGTTGCTGATAACTCACAAGTAGTTTTCTTCCTTCCAAAGAGAAAACTTGGGTTGAGTCGAGATACTTTAATCGAATAATTTGTAGATGAAGTTTCAGTCCGGAGGATTTTCGTCGTCGCGTGTCCTTTATGAGAAACGAGAGAGAGAGAGAGAGAGAGAAAGAGAGAGAGAAAGAAAGAGACACGCCTTTCGGAAAAGATCTCGTGCTTACCTTTGTAATCGAATTAGCGAGTGCATATTTTATTACGTTCTACATAAATTATGCGAATGAGCGTAAATTACAACGCTAATGAGAAGCCTCTTCGCTTTACTGTTGTCTCCGGACGTTGATTTTACTCCGGAATATTTAAAAGCGAGAGAAATCGAGACCGAAAATAATGGAGAAACAGGTTCTAAGTTTCTCAAAAGTAAAATAAAATACCGCGATCGTCGATGTAAAAAAAAAAAAAAAAAAACAATTTCCTTCCGAAACATTTACATAAGTTCACAAGACGAGAGAACGAGTTCGACATTAAATCGCGAATTAAATCTAAAAATTCTTTAAACGTAACGTAGACGATTTTTTTTTATTTGTTTTTTTCTTAATCCTCTCGATATTTTTTCAAACGTTCGCATTTATCGATTCGATCGCGGGTGAAATTGAAATTCCGGTGACGACACGCATCTGGATGCGCGCGATGACGCCTCGACGCGGCAAATGCATCATGTATGCGCCAACTCCGTGGCATCATGCGTAGAAGGACGTGCCAGCGGCCACGTATACGCACAGTCACATTCCTATATATCCAGTCACTGTGGGGAAAAAAGAGAGAGAGAGAAAAAAGAGACGAAAGAGAGGAGGCGACGGATTCGTTGAAGCGAAAAGGAAAATCGGAGTGTTAATGTAAGTAGAGAACCGGGCCGAGTGTGCCAGAAAGCAAAAAACGCTTGTGACAAAAGAGAGAGAAAGACAGACGGACGCACATGTATGTGCACGGGGGGGTGGTCCTCGCTCCGATGCCGCCGGTCATTTACCTCCGACTTTCGGCCGTCACATATAAGGCGCTGGTCTTGATCGTTTATTTGCACACAGCGGCGGCTTGCACTTTCCTCATTTGCGACAAAGCAAAGACTCCGTTTTCGGATTTTAAAGAAGAAAAGACAAACAAGGTGCGAATTGTTTTAAGTCCTGAATTCACAAAGTAGTGTAATTTCAATCCGATTTCGACACACAGAGAGAAAGAGAGAAATGTTTGTAAATGCAAATTTTATTTTTAACAATTTTATTTTGGCAATATTTGACATTTCAACAAGAATCGCGTTTTTGCTTTCCGAAGCGCGTGCTTTAATTCTGCGACTTTAATGAAAATATTCGTTCGGGTAAACCGCTCAGAACAAATCGATTTATTTACATGCACATTACATTACGCAAAATTACATTTGTACAAAATTCGAGCATTGATGTGCGGGATGAGATGTGTGTGTATAGTTTTAAAATATAAAACCATACGCGTTGTGTAATAAAATCCTGCTATGGAAAACATTTTATATACAAATATATATACATACATACATACATACATACATGCATACATACATACATATACATATATATATGTATATATATATATATCTTTATTAAAAAAAATTGCAAACTCCAGTCGCGTCGCGGAAAAGCTAACGTTACGCAAAACGTGCGTGCGCGCGGAAATAATCTGGGAGAAAATAAAATGGTTGCGCGCAAACTAACGGGCAGCGGCAGGGTGGAGCGACGGGGTGTGTGCGGAAAGCGAAAAACAAAATAGTATAATTAATACACTCCATACTTTCCATTCCGGGCCCCCTCAATTATCGACACATCCATTCTGTCAGTGTCGAAGTGTAGTTAATGAAAGCGAACGAGTTGGATCGCGCATCCTGTGTGCCGGGGGCGTGGGGGTTTGCTACGGGGGGAAAGAGGGAAGAGAAAGAGAACGGGGAGCGAGAGCACATGCGAGGAAGAGCGGAAAGAGGATGAAACGAGACACGGACCTGGTGTAGAATGTTGGAGCCCGGAGTGTGGAAAGAGAGAAGAGCGCAGAGCCCGCGCGCTCCGACGGTAACACGAGTCGCGCGACTGCTGCGAGGGCGAGAGCGCGGGAAGCCGGCGCTTGCGGCGCACCGTACGACGGAGGAAGGGGTTGATGGTAGGGGATTCGTAGTGGGGAAAGAGACGCGCCAGGCAAGGCAACACACCGGCCGCAGCATCCGTCTCGCGTCAGTCGGCTGCCGGATTTCGTGGCGCGTGTTCTTCGTGCCGTGAGGACAGAATCGGCTTCGTTCTCGAAGCCGGGTCATTGACGGTCTGCGAACAATTGCGCGCATGTTTTCCGAGTAACCGATTTATCTCGGCACGATCGTCTGTCCGATCAGCTAGCTGTTACTCGCGATCTCTTTTTTGAGAGACAAAAATTGCGAGAAAAAATAAAAACTCACTCTGACTTTGTATTAAAAAAAAAAAAAAACGTGCTCCCATTGGTAATCAATCGGCATCGGAGAAACCGGTCTCTTTATATTCGTCTCTCTTTCTCTCTCTCCCTCTTCCCTATTGTGCTCCGATTCGCTTTTGAATCGGTGTTGGATCGAGGGAGGGTTTCATTCAACGCGCGATTCTTCCGTGACTTCCTGCGTTTTGTCGTCGTCGCGTCGTCGTCGTCGTCGTCGTCCCACTGGTCAGAAATTTCCCCAAGATTTTTATCTGCGAAGTGCCGGGTGAAATCCTAGCAGTCAGGTACGTGGCAAACATTTTTCTCGCACTCTATATATGTACACACGTCGTGCGGAATGCATGTCGAATGCGCGGCGTTCGTGAGTGAGTGAGTGAGTGTGTGTGTGTGTGTGCGTTTATCTCGCCGGCTGATGATGGGAAACGTCATTCCCGCCTGCTCGAGACAGTCCGCAACTTGACCGCGTTCTATTCTCGGACCGAAGTTTCGAGCATCACGGGTCTGGAGGAATAAGATGGGATGACGTAGCCGTTTAATGTCGCTAACAGTGTACTCCTGCACTGGTAAATTAATAATCCTCCGGTATTCAGTAAAACACTGAGCGAGGCGCTGCGCGCGCCACTCTCTCGGTAATTGTGAGTAATGTAAAAACATCACGTGCGCAGAGGCAAATGATAATCGTTAATGTCGCAATTAATATTGTAAATTTTGTTATTAAAACGCACAAATTCGCGTACTGACAACACGTTCGCGTATACGACTCCCAGATGATACGAGCATGCAAATTGCTCGTTTACAACAGACACAATATTATCGCGTGTTAATAATTCACAAATCCAAGATTGGTGGAACAAACATCTCGCAATTAGGCGCGCAATTTTTGCTTGATGAAATTTATACGTCGAATAAATTCAATTATTTTGTCAAGAGTTCATCGACGATCAGGATTCATCGTGAAAAATAAATCGGGTAACGATTGACGTGAAAATTCTCTTTCGGAAGAAATCATCCTCCGCGTGATTATCGAAGAAGAAATTTGAAAACCTCTTCGGTTCTCTCTCTTTTTCCCTATCCCGTCAAGAAAAACCATTCCGGTTAACGAGTTCATCGAATGACGAATCGTTCATCGACACCGCTAAATGACGTAATGTCCGCGTTGTATCATCTCCGTTGATTTAGCGTGCGGGAGATGACCTGAGAATCGCGTCTCTCTTTTTATACGGTAGCAGTAAATGCGAGGTCACCCCTTTGCCCCGTGGCACTGTTTATCTTTCATTCAACGGTTCACGCACACGACAATAAGTCCGTCGTCGCTAAGGCAACACGTTTCGATCGTTTTCTTGTGCGTTTTTCTTTTTTCTTTTTTTTTTTCGCGAAAAACTACACTAACTTCCTCTATCGACGATTTTTCCGAACGCGACAACAAATTATCAGCTTTCGTCGCAAGTGTGTATATATTGCCTTGTCTAGTTGTTTCAAGATATTATTTGTTTTCGCTGGGTGGCGTCTCGAGGAAGACGTGATGTATGGATATATTATTGACGTAATGGGAACACAGTATCTCTCATTCTCTTTCTCTCTCTCTCTCTCTCTCTCTTTCTCTCTACGCGACCCGTTTATGTTTCGCTTGTAATACGTCGAGTAATCTCCATTGTGATAATTGACAGCCGCGGCCACGTGGCCCCCTTTCTCGTTACGTTGCAATAACGCGCTTCACAAACGCGTGCAATACGAATCGCGGGATTATCTGACGATTGACCAGAGAGAATCGACCTTGAAACGAAACACGCGTCCCAGCGTTACACGCGTTAGTTACATCACGCGTTATACGGCTATAAATAACCTAACCTAACCTAACCTAACCTGTTCCTGCTCTCTACCGCAATGGTCGTTGCTCCTGTTAAATTACGTCAAGCGTGTATAACGGCACATGTATATCGGGAGCAAAACTGTTCCCTGAAACATATCCCTGGTATTTATTGTTGAAGTGTTCTTGTATCACAATTGTTGTAAGATCGAATTCGAATACTTTTCACACACTTGTGCTTATGTAATTTTCAGTCAGTATATTTTTATATATATATTATATATTTTTTAAATATATTTTTTAAATATAATATATATATTTTATATATAAATATATTATAAAAATACTAACTCTATGTGCAAAAAGAAAATTGTGTCGGCACTCGGCTGTAAAAAGAAATGAACTCATTAATTTTTCATGCGTCTACATGTCATTTAATTGGATTATCGGAGCCGCGACTCTATTTTTGCTTTATCAGAGCGAGCGAGCGAGCGCGCGAAATGTCAAATAGCACGCTGAAACATATTTAGCTCGTGAGAAAAACAGCACGCTCGCTTTTTCGCGTTATTTAGAAGTTTGAAAGTCGCATTGCGCGTCGTCCCTCTTTCCCTCCCTTTTTCCTTCGCATTTGCGTCCGAGTTACTTGCATCGCCATTAAATTGACACTCACGCCCGCGAAGTTTAGCAATATAGATTTAATGAACAGAGAGGCGTTCTCGCAACTTTTTGGCGCGCTCACAACTTTTCGAATTTTGTTATATCGCGCGGATCAACGGTTTTTTGCACGCGTCCGACACTTCATAACGTACTTTTTTTTTTGTTTTTTTTTTGTTTTTTTTTTCAAGTGTCACATGGTAAAACAAAACTACTGTAAAAAAAATAGTGCATTTACAGCGAGACAAAACGATGAAAAAAGTGGCAGAACTTTTGGCGTTTATAACCCCGTCGGTTTTTGGCGCGCGACGAGAAAATGTCACTCGTCTCGTAAAATGTCGCAGCTGTAAAAATAACTGAAAACAATCAATTTGCAGGAAACAGTTTTGACATGTCGCGTAGACTGTGCTGTCATCGACTGCGTTGTATCGGTTTGAAATAGATGTGCGCGAGGGGATAAAGAACTTCGCTTTATTTCCACGCAATGTTACGAGGCAGAAAAGTGTACGAACCACCGCGAAAAATAGAATCTTAATTTGTCACGATTTCTTGTATCGGTTTTATATAAGATACAAACAATGACAAGTACGAATTATTATTGCGAGATAAATATAAATCTTATTTATTTGAGAGAACAATAATTTCTTCAACCGCATTCATATTACAAAACAAAATCCTGTGTATTGACCGTTCTACTTCACCGCGTTTATATTTGCTCATCCTATTTTTTGCGTACTACTTCCTTACGATGCGGTTAAAAATGCATTTAGAAATTTCGGGCGAATAAAAGCTCGGAGAGAAAAGAGGGAAGAAGAAACTGTACTTGGTGAGCTTGCGCGACCAGTAAGTTATTTCGGCGGTGCCGGCAATTCGCCGGAAATTGCGTTTTAAAATTTCGTAATACGCGAGAAGTCGCTCAATGCAGTTAGGGCCATTCTCTTTTATGTCTAACTCGACGATACTCGGCGAAACGAGCCACTGAATTTTTCTTTTTTTTTTTTTTTGTTGCCTCCTTATTCCTTGTCGAGACCTGCTTGCTTACCGTTTTATTTCTCTCCTTATTTTTATTTTAGTTTTTTTTTTTTTTTTTTTTTTTTTTTTTTTTTTTTTTTTTTTTTTTTTTTATCTTTTTTCTCTACATGTGATGTGCGCGCTCACTCCGCTTTCCACCGAGAAGAAACGAAGGAAGAATCCGGCGCTTTTCTCTCCTCTCAGCACGTGTCGCGTTTCGTCGCGCTTCCGTTCTCTCGCGTTCGTTGTTACATGTCGTCGAGCGGCGCGTTCTCGCGAATTTCACGAAACGTTTGAGCCGGAAAGAAGGAACCGCGCGCGCGCGCGCGATACAGATAATGGCATTCAGTTTGTATCTCGCATCTCGTTGCAGCTTTAACACGTCGCTTTTCGCGGAACGGCGGCGGCGCGGACGGTGCGATTTTCACAGCGACGCGCGCGCGTCGTTTCTTTTCCTTTTCGTAATATGAAAATTTTCATTCCCTCCCACTCTCGCCCAAGAGTGGCGTTTACTTGTCTCGTGTGTTTTCGCGGCAGCAAATTTTGACAAAGTGACTTTGCAGCGCGGTGCGCAAACTAAATTGTTGTTTGCGAAGTTATGATCGCTAAAATTGAGATGCCGGTAAAAATTAAAGAATGTTCCACCGAGCGCAATTAAAGAGGTGGAATTTATTGCTTCCACGATCGGTTTGTACAGAAAAAGTTTGTAAGAATTTTTGTTCTTTTTTTTTTTTTTTCACAAAGTCGAGAGGTTTCCTTTCATGTTAAAAAAGGGGGTAAGTTTTAAAAAATTTTTGAGATACCTCGCGTAATAGCAAAATTGTTTCCTTCCGGGAATTTTTGCCACGCCGAATAATTCATGCGAATATCGACCGGGAGCAAAACGATAAAATTTCCTGTTACGAGCTAATTTTGCTTCATAAAATCGCTTCTTCGTGGCGTACAGCTTGCATGCATTTCCCTCAAAAGCGAAATTATTGCATGCGTGACACGCAGGTTCTCTTATTGGTAATTACCGTAATGAAACTTTGTGATAAACCATTGTTTCAGGAATCGAAACACGCTCTTTTTCATTCGAGTATCGAGCGTGATATTTTAGCGTTCGAAAATGTTGCGCGTTGTTGGTGAGAGAATATTCAGCGACTCTTTTGCGACTTGTATTTAAACTCCGAAAATATTTTTACGTTATATTGAGAGTTTTATTCTAGTCTCACTTGCATGAGTTTTTAATATTCGTCAAAAAGTTCGCAACACTTTCTTGCCATATTGCTCGCGAAACGAGTCCGAAGTATATTTTACTGTGCCAAATGACGGAGTCACTTGAACGCAATAATAATACGCAGTTGTTACAAGAGATGTATGTACCGGATACCGTCAAAATCTGTGTGTTCCGTCCGAGGGTTCTTGTAACGTCCCATTCTCATAAACATCCGCCCCGCGCGTGTGCTTCTCCTGGCTTTAAAGCGCGCTCCTCTTCTGTAGCCCGGGGCTTTTACAACGAGAAATTTTAAGCGCACACGCCATCGTCATCGTGTTGCTCGCTCGTAAATAACAGCGCTCCTGTTGGATCCCAGGGACTCGATCTACGCCGTTGGTCCGCGTTTGTCCGAATCCTCGTGTGAAAAAAAAAAAAAAAAAAAAGTATTTTCCCCGTCGCACCTCAATCATGAAACGATGAAAAAAAAAAAAAAAAAAAAAAAAAAACCGAGAGAATAAACGGTGTCGAGAAGGTTGGGTTGCAATCGGAGCAAATCGCAGCCGGGGCGCGAAATTAGCTGAAAAAACGGTGAATTCTGTAGTTTTTTATTTTATTTTTTTTTTTTGCTGCGGTTGCGACGCATCTCCGTCGTTGGCCGAAACCTGCAGTACGTGTTAATTTCTGTACAATTTTCTGGCCTCCCGCGCTACGTCAGCGCGGTATGTTATTCGACACTGACAAACTTGTCGGTGCGTTTTCAACCAAATTACCTCTTTTCGACCGGCTAGTTGATCGTTTTCATAGATTTTTTTTAATAACACTGTTTCAATATACATTGTGACCGGGATCGCTGTATTGAAATTAACTCATTCTTTTCGTTTCGACAGAAATCTAACTTGAGTGACGTAAGGCAAGTGCAGATATAACAACAACACAAACATCTTTGCTACTTTTAGTATCGAGTTCCGTTCTTTCATCTGGAAGTTTCGTTTGAGATAGGATAGAATCGTGTTCTTATTTTTTTTTCTTTTACAACTGACAGTTAAATAAAATATGAAAACTCTTTTTATATTCTTAGTCGAATTGTAAATGTTGCACGTATATAAAAGAAAAAAAACGATTTTATAAATATCGAACGGATATCTTATAAAAGAGAGAGAGAGAGAGAGAGAGAGAAAGAGAGTGAGTTCGTCTAACTGCCGTGACCATATTTCTCGCTCGTCGTAAATGTTGAACAAAGTGTGTCTCTCGTCGCCGCTCGCTTCGATTTCAGTTTTTCATCTCCTCCCCGGAGCCGTTTGACTTGCAACTTCTGTTCCGCATTTAAAACGGAAATTAAGCGGCGTTCACTGACGAGAGTGTGCCGCTCTTGTCTCTCTCTCTCTCTCTCTCTCTCGCTTTTCTCTCTTGCTTTACATCGCGATTCTCTTCCCTCCCTGTTTTACTCATCCGAGATTGTGCGAAACACAATTTAACTCTGTCTACGAGCGAAAATCTTTGCGAAACACACGGCGCATCGAACATTAGCGAATATTAACTAGTTCACGAAGTATAACTCGAAATTACTGTTCGAAGAGAGTGAGAAGAGAAAAAGATAGGAAGAAAGATATGGCGAGGGTAGGGTAAACACGCATGAAAGGAACGCCGCAAGGAAAACCGGAAAGTTTGCAAAGAGTCAAATCGCATCTCGCGAGCAAACTTTGTGTGAGAAATGAATCGATTCAAATAAATTAAAACTGCACAAATTTATGTTTCGCGCAGAAGAGAAATATTTTCTTAGCTCCGTTCTTTTTTGTTCAAAAGTCGAAGAACGCGCTAACTTTAAAAAAACGCAAACTCGTTTTCCTTCCTTCCTAATCTGTATTTTTGTTTATTTGTTATATCTCGACGTAGTTTATGCGCGGGAGAGATTGCGATTTTCAGGGATATACGTTTGCGGGGGTTTCAAATAATGAGGCTTTCCCAACGGACGGTCGTGTATGCAACGAGGTGCATCACGTTGCGCGCTAGAGAGACTGAAGCGCGCACGATACACATTACCGCTCATAGGGAGATCGTGTAGCGTGACTTGAGACTTTGGGAATTCGGACCGCGAAAGCAATAACGCGCCGTCATGGAAATGGCTCGTCCACTGTCAGCCGCAATACACGACCGTCGTGCATGTACTACTCTGTACTATCTAGAGACATGCGACTATAGTTCGGCACACAAATTTCATGTATCGACGTAAAACGCGCGCGCGCAAAGAGGAAAGGCGAGGACACACGTCCGCCTGCTCTGTTTTTTGATGTATGCGGCGCGAAAAATCGATATTCCCGCGCCGCAGCCGCCGATTCGCCAACGTTTACACGCAAATAGATGCGACATGTCGCGCTTATTCGGGGCTTCGAATAAAAATTGCGAATTCTGATAATGGCGCCTACATCGAGCTGCACTTCCGCGCTTGCCTGCGAATGAACCATTTGCGAATGAAAACATAGAAAGCCCGTTTATTATACGATTTTTGTTGTGGAGCCGATTCTTTCGCGCGCGCGCGCACGCACGCACGCGCGTCCATAAAAATTTCACCGACATATGCGAACGCACAACAGTACAAAGTTTATAAGCGGGATATTTTTCTCCCCTCCGGATATGTCACGGCGAATTTTTAAATATTACAAATAGCTCTCTATCTTTCTCTCTCTCTTTCTTTCTCGATATGCAAACACATTTGCAGTCAGCTCCAAAAAAAAAAAAAAATCACGCTTGCTCGCTCTCTCGAGCAACAATTTGATATTTATTCGGATGATCACTTACGATCTTTTTCCCGAGATTGCATTTCCTCTGAGCGATTTTAAGTGGCTCTCTCAAAAGCGCGCGCGTATTCTCGCATGTGTGCATAAGCGCGCAAGTACGCGAACAGAGAGAGAGAGAGAGAGACACGCGGGAGAGACGAGAGAAAACGCGAGATGTAGACGCGCGCAGCGCGAATTCACGTCGAACGTGGTTGGAAACGTGGCGCGCTCGCCTTACGCGTCTTCCGATGGAATTCCCAGCATCCTCGATGCTCCACGACTCGTTCCGAAGAGCCCTCCAAAGAGGGACTCGCTTGCTTGCTTGCTTGCTCGCTCGCTCGCTCGCTCGCGCGTCGGCCGAGCTAAAGCAGAATGTTTCCAGCCAAGCTACTCGACGAGGAATTTGATCCTACGCGAGCGCTTGAAATCGCGACACACGTACATGGGAGAGAAGTGCGTTAGCTCTCAGCTTCCCCCAAACTTTAATCTTCCCGTTCCTCCGGTCGTCGCGTCTCCCTTCCCTTCCCCCTCCCCTTCTCGTTCCTTCCTGTATTTCAGGAAAGCTCTGCGCATCCTTCTGGCTTTTAATATTTAAGCGTGACACCGCGTGTGCACTGAGGGGACACTGTGTACCTACTGTATGCGCGCGGCTCGCAGGATGTATGCATAGAAGGGTAGTTCTTGGCGGAAATTTTGGCTGCACACGCGTGCGTGTGTGTATGTGTATCATACGTGAGAGTTGACGACCTTGCGATTTTAATTTTAATCACACGGGAAAACACGCGAGGAGAGAGATAGAAAAAAGTTGAATCGTCGCAGAGAAGTTGCCAGTTTTTGGAAACTTCATCATCACGTATTCCGTATATTCTCGAAAGAAAAATGTAGTCTCTCGTCGGGGTATTACGCGTGAAAATGGGTTTCTCCATTATTTCGGATTTATGTCTCTGTCTCTCTCTCTCTCTCTATTTCTCTCTTTCCGAGTGTTCTCTCTATCAAAGCCATCGACCGTTCATCCGCCTTTCCGATCGCAACCGTAATAACGCGACTATTACGCGCTCGCGTACTCGGCGAAATTAGGGCTCGTTTAGCTCGGCGATTTCTGCCACGCGAATGTGCATCTACCGTGGTCGTTCGCGCAAAATCGCGCCGCTAAAGGGCAGAAAGCGAAGCGTTTGCGCGCTTATAACTGTCCGCCGGTGGATTATCGACGCGATATCTCGCGGTTTGTGCTCGCGATTGCCTCCTCTTCCCTCCTCCCTCTTCGACCGCTCTCTCGGCACACATAGTATCGGATGCAAACGCGGCGCGTGGTATCGTTTAACATCGTGCGAGAGAACGAACGGAAGCCCGTTGAGCGCGCCGGATCGGGAGTATCGATATCGGCTGGATATTTATCGCCGGTCACGTTTCGCTCGGTTGCCTCGCCGCGCGGCTTTGGCCGCGATGCTTTTCGGATTCGGCCGACTCTCTCTCGTCTTGTTATTGCCAAGCTCCCGCATCTCTATAGGTACTGTTGCGGTTTGCGCGAGTACGACGGGTAATTCATCATACCGCGCACGGTCGCTTCATCAACGATGATGCGCGAAATTTCGTGGTCGAGAGTGTCGGGAACGCGCTCGCCCCGCGGCTAATTTGAGATATCGTTTGCGCGCTTTTCTCCGCGAGCAAATTATCGTTTTAAGAGCTCGTTTGCTTCGAAAGCAAATAGGAAAGGAACAATTGCGACAACTTGTAGCAAAATATATACTTTGTGCGAAATTATACAAAAAAAAAAAACTACACATTAAATTTGTTAATTCCAAGATAGATATACAAGAATCAATCGCTTATAGAGATTTAATTCAAAATTAAATTTAATTGGATGCTCTCGAATGTCAAATACTGAAGAAAAGTCTCACTCTGAGAAAATCAATTAATTAATCGTTGCGAAAAATAACTTTTGCCCCGCAAGAGCTCGGGTTGAAATCTGGAGCTAACGAATCATCGAGCTTTTTTCTTAATAATTTTTTTTTTTAATGTGTTTTTTTTATCAAGGCCGTTATTTTGGGTCATAATCGGAATTTCAATTTCTTTTTTAACGTGGCGACTTGCGGGATTGAAAGCAATCAAAAAGTGTTGTAAAGATTCCTTTATGTTTCGTTCGATGGGTGTTTCACGTTCCTGAATCCTCTCTATCGCTTAAAGGTTAACGAACGGTAACAGCGATCAGAGTTCGAAACTGACGTGGCGGAACCCCGCTTTGGAAACGGTTTGAATCGAAAGCCCCGCGCTTCAGAGTTTCACCGGCTTCAGCGCCGCTATCCTTTATCGGACCTAAATCGAAATTACTAAGCCACTGCGAAATTGTACTGACGGGTTTCTGAGGGCGCTATGTTAAAATCTGCATGGCGAGCGTACGCGCGAATAAATTTACATGCACGTTGGGAGAACAACCGATGTCACTGCGCGACTGGAAAGTGGTTAGGAGAGGAGAGGGGGAGAGGGTGAGTGAGTGTGTTTTACGGAGGGATACAAGATATTCGTTCTTCTCTCTGCCTCTCCAAATCGCGGAATCCATTATGCGACTTGTCCTCGTTCCAATTCACATAACAGAGAAATGTAATTCTCACACAAAATGTAATTTTAGCCCGTGTCGGCGATGTGACGTAAATTGTATTAATTTCGAGAGTCAGCTTCGCGTATATATATATATATCTGCTTTTTGACATGATAATTAATCTCAATTAATAATCTTAATTTGATATCTTGTTTGTTTTTCTTCGCGGGTATTTAACCGGTTCAGATTTTTGACAAAGAAACACGCAAAATAGATGGAGTGACAAAACAAGTTAACTTGTGCGCCAAAAAAACACCATGGTGTATATTCAACAACTCTTCCCACATTATCGTGTGTAATTCGCTTGCTTAAATTATTATCAAGTTTTTCGAAAGACGTTCCGCAAACGTGCGATTTGTGCTGCATTGCGCGCACATTGCGCGAGATATGTCGGAACGATTATGGAAAAAAATTCTCGCACGACGCGCACGCCATAATGCCGCCGAAACTGCATGATATTTGTTTTTGTTTCTCTTTTTTTTTTGCTTTTGTTTCGAGCAAATTATCGGGTCGCACGTGTCCCCGTTTAATCTTGCTTTTGCATTCGCAGTGTCGCGCGCGCAGCGAACTCGCCGCCGCCCCTTGCCTTCACCCCCATCCTCCCTTTTTCAGGTCGTACATCAGAGTTGGCGTATTCTTTTTTCTGCATTTGCCGGCGTCAGGTACACACGTGTACGTGTGCTATCCCATTGAATATGCAATGAGAATGTGCTCGGGCATTCCGCGCTTTTTTTTTCTTTTTTTTTTCTTTTTTTTTTTAACCGCAGCTTTTCATCTCCTCCCACGCGTCTCTATCTTCCTTCTATCTCTTCCTTCTTTGGAAAAGCTCGGACCGGCGAACCTTCCAAACGAAGATGTAATTTCTGAAGATTACAGCGTCTGCCTTTCGACTTAAAGGAAAACTGCAAAGTCTGCGGAGTATCTTGGATATTTTTGGGACATGATTTGTGTGTGTGTGTGTGTGTTTGTGTGCGTGTATGTACGTGTTTTGTCGAGAAACCTCTTCTTCTCCAATTTTGTGTGCAGGGAAATAACTCTCGCATTAAATGTTACTACGTGTATAAGAGCAACGTTAATGCGCTTTATATTGCGAAGAGATATTAATATACTGCGCACATAAATCTCGGATTGTTAAATGTGTGTGTTTTTTTTTTAACGTTCGTTTTTTTTCGTTATCAAAATTAAAATATATTTTGGAATATATTTTAATACTCTCGCGACAGAATCCATCGAGAGATAACAGCAGCGATACCGTAACCGGAACGATGATACGACTGATGTAACAAAAATATATCAATGGTTTTTTGAGTCTGCGCATTTACTTTTTTTTTCTCCTTTCTCTTTCTTGCATTATTGAATACCATAGCAGAAAGTTAAAAGTCGGAATAGCTGTTTCTAAGTTTCTGTTTTGTTTGGGTATCGGCTTTTCTGATTGCGAGTCGCGGCAAAGAAAGACCGCATTAGAGAGAAAGTCAAAGCTAGAGACGTAATCCCGGAATGCGTGGGCGGTGAGAAGGATCGATTCTTTACCTCCCCCATCGTCGACTCTCGGAGTCGGTTATCGCGGCGAAGACGAGTAAAAGGACGGACTCCGAAAGCGCGCGGAAGCAACATTTCTCCCTCGTTATTTCACTAATTGTGACGCGCCGCTCCCACGTCGTTACCCTGCCTTTGTTTTTGCCGCGTTTCGCTCGGAGAATTAAAACATCCACGTAGCTCGCGCCGGCCGGGGCTCTGTGAGTGGTCAAGCTCCCGCTTCTTTCTTCAGTCATTGATCCTTGCGTTTTCTTTCACCCTTTTTCCCTTCCTCTTCCGTGAGAAAGGGGAAAAGTCGAGGGAGATGGAACTTTGACGAGAAAGAGAATCCTTCCGCCTCGCTCTCCGTTGCTTTTCGACGAAAACGCGGTCGGGGTTTATTTTACTCCTGAGACGCTTTTCGGTAAATTGTTCGCGCTTAGCGCGGATGTTGCGGCATTCGTCGCATTCAAGACTGTCATCCGAGCTAGGGCAACAAATCTCGAGTTAATTAACAATAGGGCACCTCCGCGTGTCTACTGCACGCGTCGCGCCGCTGGGTTGCACCTCTGCAAGTTGTACGTTTGCCAGATTTAGAATAATTTCGACCGCGCAACGCTGTTATTACTCGCGGCGGTTGCATGCACGCGTCGCGTAAAAGCGAGTATTGTTGCTTGCACACACGGAGCACGTCGGACTAACATTCAATTCCCATTTGTAACGAGAGATCTCAGCGGTGAAATCTCCGCGGCAAAATCTACACCAGCCGGGGGGAAGAATAAGCCGGATTTTATTTCAATGAAATTCAACTTTGAATTACTCACGAAGACACATTGACGGAGTTTAAAAAAAAAAAAAAAAAGGAGGAAACAACGCGCGCGATAGTTTTCTTCCACGGGAGAATTTGTTTTAGAGGACCCTCTCTCTTCTCGCGCGATCGTAAAACTCGCGCGCGCGCGCGAAGAACTCGTATTTTCATAAGGAACATAATTCATCGACACTGAATCAGGTTGCTGAATCATCACTTTGCAGTTTTTTCACCTTGTAACTTTTTTACCTTTACACCTCTTTCGCGTCTTTCCGATAAATCTTGCGGGATGGGGGAGGCCATTTTGGCAGACGAAATCGGGGTGTTAGCGGGGGTATTAGCCGGGGTATTATCCCGAAACGGGACGTTATACTCAATTAGCAAAGTCTACTAATTGCCTTATTTAAATAATGCCCTTCCGTTTGAATCGTTCGAGAAAAATCTCTGCGAGCTACTTGAAAAAATCTCTTGAGATTGTTGTAGCGCGATTGTTAAATATATAGGTGTTGTCGCTAAAAGGTCACAGATCTTATTCGAATTTGTGCGTGAAACACGCAGCAAATTTACAAGATCGCAACAAGTAGCGTTAAGTTACAAGTAACCCTCGAAATGTAGCGGCGTCGGGATCTCGCGCGTTCACCAGGTTCTTCAGAAGAGAGCTAATACTCAAATTACTATTATCAATCATCCGACATATATACACTGTATATACATACATTTGCATAAACTGCCTTGTACGTTCCGCTATCAAGTTACAAAGTTCCGTCGCAGCCGCCGTTGTCGCCGCTTAACTCATTGTATATCTCGTATATCTCGCCGCGAATTAGCAAAGGTGATTATTAATTTTCATGCATCACGCGATTAGCGTGCAGATCGTGATCGACAGTTTACCCGTCGACTTACGCCCGTCCGGTGTGTAAGCTGCGGCTTCGCCGCTCGAGTAATCCCCGGCTATATCACTAGAATGGAGTCTCTCTCCCTCTCTCTCTCGTTGTCCGGTAACTGTTGATGCGCGATGGAAACTTGCGTGGACGGCGATTCCCGCGGCGGTGAATCGCGCGAGTATGTTCGGCAGCTGATAGCCCGGTCGAATCCCATTGCCGCTCGCTACTCCTCTGAACGCGCGCATTGAATACGAGGATTCCGTATCGTCGACGATCGTCCTGAGAGAGAGACTGTGGCATCGATATATATCCGCGCGTTCAACCGCGATTGATCTCGCGCGTTCGGCCGCGATGGAACGTCGCAGAGAGAGAGAGAGAGAAACAGAAAGAGAGAGAGAGAGAGAAAGAAAGAGAACTGTCTCTGTCTACAACAAGATACATCCCGCGAGTTCTGGCGTGATACGAGAAACTCGATATTATATTAAGATCGCGCGCAGCGGTAATCCATAGCGCGCGCGCGAGCGAAACTTTCGCGTTTCCCTCTTTCACGCGATCGTCTACATTTTAGCGCGGAGTGCTAGCGGAGTTGCTAGGAAGAACGATACGCGTGCCACACCCTCTTCATCTCTGGAAACGGGAAAAAGTTGGATGAGAAAAAAAGAAAAAAAAAAAAAGCAAAATTCAATTTGTTTTATCACAGTGTTTTTTATGCTTTTTAATTTTGTATCAAAAAAATAATTCTTTTTGTCCGTGTTAAAAACGCGTGTGATTTATTATCTGTGTTTTTTATGAACTAAAATATTTCGTGCGCTGACGGCACAGTTTGACGACATGTAGCAGTTACACGGATAAAATATAGACAGTTCTATTAACGTTTGCTTAATTGAATTTTATTTTTGTTACACGGGGTAGCAAACGCGCGGGAGGGATAACAAAACAATTTAGTTAAGTTTAACTGACCTTTTATACGCGATGATGCTCTCAAAGCTATTTTGAAATCCGCACGCATTGCATTTTTGCTGCAAAAATCCGAAAATAGCGATCGTGCCCGCGGTTTTTTTTTTCGCACAAACGGCTTAATGCTTTATGTAGTTTTACAAAATATTTTAGATAGAACAAACAAATAAATAAATAACAAATACAAAGTTTACACACGTGTTGTAAATAAAATGTATTAATCGCTTCAGCCAGCAACTCGCACATTTGTTTAATCTCGTATTTATATTTTCGTATCTATTGTCAACACGTGTTCCTTTTGTAAATGTAATTATTATCACCGCAATACGCTTTTATTTGTTTATATTTTTTTCGCAAGTCGACCATTATTTAAAGCGACATCTCAAACTTTTTCTATAACACGGAAATATATATTACCGCACATTTCTGTGTGTGTGTGTGTGTGTGTGTGTGTGTGTGTGTATGTAAACTTTCTTCTTGGAGAAACGTAAATTTTTGCCGCAGTAGTCATCTGATACACGTATATTCGTGTTTCACGTAAAGATAGAAAAACGTAGGAAAACGAAGGGAGGATAGAGGTAGGGAGACAAGTTGCGGGAAAACGAGGGAATTAGGGATGCTGTAATAAAGATAAGATGTTGGGAGAGAAAAAATAAAAATGCAATCCGCGTGACGCGGAAAAGGGAGGAGGTGCAGGCGAGGGACGCGGCGAGTGCATAGCCGGGATAAGGAAAGCGGGAAAAATCGGGATTAAGAAATAGGATAAGGAAATCGCGGAGCAGCGCGCGCGCGCGCGCACACACAGTGGCACACGTAAGGAAAAGTATGTGAGCAGATAAGAAGGGAGCGCGAAAAAGGAGGGAGAATAGAAGGTATATGCACGCGGAATAACGCGCGAGTAAAATACGAGACGGTCGACCAGGATCGGCCATCTGCGCATAGCGCATGTACGCATGGAATATTTAAACTTCACGTTTGGATCATCTTGGACGCGGTCCAAGACACGACGAAGTAGTGATTACCGAAGTGCCGGTAGGGTAGGATAAATCAGACGCTGTTTGAGTTATACTTCTCCCATTTAAATTTGTCTCCCCGTGATCTGATTCGGGAATAACCTCTGTCGTCACTTATATTTGCGATATATGTACTCACTGTGGATTTGAAAAAAATATGTAATAATTTTTGCAAGTTTGTTCGAAAAAAATAATACGGCTGGATATTATTTTAACGAGCAGAAAACAAACACGGCAGTAGTTTATCGTTTGTGAAGCACCGGAATTGTGCTGTTTTTGAAAATATTGAAATCGCAATCAGCCCACTCGCGCAATCATCCCCGCGCTTAGCGGAGCAGTTTATGCAACACGATTCTCGTTTTTGACGAGAACGATTCAAAAACGCTCGAGCGTGTAAAACGATACAATTACTTGCACCGCTAGCGATGGATTTTTTTTTTTTTTTTTTTTTTTTTTTGCATCGATGACGCGTACATAGCCGATTTTAATCGTCGTTTATGCGTACGAATTATTACGCGGCAATCGTGAGCCCGAAGCCAGAGCGGATCGACGCGAGGAAGAGAAGCGCGCGCGAAATGAGAGAAAGAGAAAAAGAAAGAGAGAGAGAGAAGGAAGAAGTTGGTAGAAAATTTCCATAATTCTCGCAATTCGTTTCTAGAGTCGTCGGATGGCGAGAGGAACAGGAAAAGGCCACAGGGACGGGCCAAGGGTGACGCAAAATATTCGCCCGTGGCTCTCTTTCATCTCCAGTTTCGCGGCAAAATGCAAATGGTCGCATTGTTCTGTACCTACCACGAAACGCGCTGTTCTCGCGGATGGAGAAAGAAGAGAAAGAGAGCGACGCGCGCTCTGTTGAAATATCGAAATGTCGTTGGTGTTCTTTCGACTGCGTATCTAGGTCGGTCGCGATAGTTTCGCGTTTTGTCTCCGGTGATAGCGGCACAGCTGCCTTTGATGCCGCGGCGGTCGCGAGCGTTTTTTATGCACGGCAGAAGTTCGGTCTCGGGTTGAGATATTTATTATTTGGTCCCTGCGGCGCGGAAATTTTATCTGCGGTTTGTGCAACACAAGCTGTCCTGAAACCGGATATTCTTTCCACTCTGCGGAGCCTCGGGTCGACTTGAAATCGATTTTCCCTCTTTCCTCCCCCGACACGACGTGTCGGTCTTGTATAGTTTTGCGGAGGAAACAAACGATACGAGAAATAACGAGCTCATTGCAGTGTAAACACATTTATGAGAGAGAGAAAGAATAAAACAATAAGTGACAAATGTGCTCGGGAAAAAATTCTATTTGCTCAAAATCGCGTGCGCGTAACAAATCGCATGTTGTATTATTTAATTTTTCTATTTTATTGGTTGAAACACGCGAAAAAGTATATCAAAGTGCATCGAAGTTTATTTCTCGTGTGTATTTTAATGTTTTAGCTCTTGCGATATACTTTTTCGTGTGAGCGGGCGCGCGTAAATTTTGCAATTTTGCGAAACTACGTAAACTGCTTATTCTGTTCGTTCAAACAAACAAAAAGGTCGAGATAGTATCGATTGTCGATCCTAACTTCGTTGTCATCGGCCAGACACCATTCCATCCTCCTATTCACCACCAGACACTATCGCTCTATTCACCTTTTGTTTTACGCCCGGAGTTACCTCCAGTCAAAGCCCCCGGTGGCTTTTGTTGTCCGACTGCAATAACGCATCTCTTTTTCGCCGAATTCCGCAGCGTCTCTCTACCGCACTCGTGGTATTTCCACGATTTACGCCGGTGAAAGGTAAAAAACGCACGACGGACTTCTTTGCGTAATCTGAATAAACGATTTTTTTTTTTAGAGTCAGGAAGAAAGTAATTTTCTGTTCGCGCACATACAAATTCGCATTTAAAAGACGGACATCGTAATAGTAGATACGTCGCGACAACATCTTGTTATCTGGATATTCATTGTGTAACTTCTGAAGTCGTTTTGGGAACGGAAGAATTCCGTCTTTTTGTTATTTTTCCTATTAAATATATATTCAAAAAATGCTGAAATAATTTATCGAGTCGGAATCCTATATAATAAAATCCATTTGGACTGCGAAGTGCTCGTTTCGGAGTCAAATATATCGCATCTATTGTTGCCTCTTTTTCGCGTTGCCGATTGGTTGGTTGGTTGATCGAGTCGAGTCGAGATCGAATCAAATCGAGTAAAATCGAGAGAGTAAATAATGACAGAAATTTTTGAGACAGTTCGTCGTATACGTGGAGAAAATTAAAAACGTGACTCAAGTCACAAGAAAGAGTAGAAAAACAACACGTGACTAAAGTAACGTGACTGTAATTTATATTATATATAAATTTAAAAAACAAACAATATATTATATATAACATATATATACAATTAAATAATATATATTATACATATAA
>NW_018020608.1:991591-1021275 GCF_002006095.1 Pseudomyrmex gracilis
TATAATATATATTTATAACATATATTTATATAATATATTATATATTTATTATATATTAATATTCTACTTTATATTGTATTATATATATTATATATATACTACAGTTAGGTCACTGACCTCGGCCGCGCGACTTTAGCGGGGTCACTGACCACGGTCGCGTGACCGCGGCGGGGTCACTGACCTCGACCGCGCGGCCTTGGTGGGGGAGGGTCAATGACCTCGGCCGCGCGGCCTTGGCGGGGTCACTGACCTCGGCCGCGCGGCCTTGGTGAGGGAGGGTCACTGACCGCGGCCGCGCGGCCTTGGTGGGGGGGTCACTGACCTCGGCCGCACGTGCGCGGTGAGGACACTGACTTTACGTGATTACGAGATATATATTATATATATAAATATAGAATAATATATATAATATATATTATATTCTTTTGTTTTATTTTTTTTCCTGTCACGTGTCGCTACTTTAGTCACGTTCTTAAAGACACGTGATTTTACTTATTTTTGACATCTCTTATATGTACATCATGTGTATTATATGGTTTTTAAGACGTATATACTAGCTGTCATCGCGGTGACGGGTTAAGTTTGCTGACACAACACGATAAAATAAAGACAACAATAGCGTGCGCGTAGCGTGTATTGTGCTAGTCCGTACAAAAAGTATGAATCATAATAAGAAATCACATCTATACGGGATATTGCAGCAGAGGCGTGTTTTCAGAATATGTTAAAAATCAAGTTACGAGCAACTGCGTTGTCGAGAGTCGAAGTTTTATTTTTAGATAAAACAAGTTTCCTTCGCAGAAATTTGTTCTTTATTTTATGACTTTCTCAAAAAGAACGAGAGAGGGAGAGAGAGAGAGAGGATCTACTTCGGAACTCAAACATCCCGTGCTTTAGCAAGACGCGCGCGATATTACCGATTTCGCAAAGCGACGGCGCTTCGCTGATGAACCGTTCTCTTCCGTGCGCGAACACGGAGAAAACAGCGGAATAAGTTTCTTCCCGAAGTTTTCCAATATTTCGTCGGTTCCAGGGGGCAATAAGAATGGTGTCCACGTGGACCTTGCTCGGAATGAAATATGCGACTCCGGTCTCTTGCTCTCTCAACCTCTGCGGGAGAGAAGGCGCGTGGGAAGTGTGGAACCTCCATCTGCGGTTTGGAGACCACTGCGACGCAACGTGCACCCACCACTACTGTGTTTGCCGCTACTTCTGCGTGCTTTTGTTTTATCTTTCTTTCTAAAGTGGCTACCGCAATGTTGCAAACTTGCGCTTTTTGACAGATTCATCGACGCCACCAATTGCACTCGCCATCTCATTTCTCTTCACATTTACGAAGAAGAAAATCTTTCTCTCTCTTTCTCTCTCTCTCTTTTCCTCTCTTTCAATTTCTCCGCGATAATTAAGCCACGGAGCTTCGCTCCGACCTTGTGTTGCACAATTACGCTTGAAAAAATCTCGCTTTTACATTTCGCGTGTATACACGTGCGCGGACAGGCTTCCGTTATTACGCGTTTCATTACATCTCATCTTGTTTTTCGCGCGAAATGCGATCAACGATTTTAATTAAAACGCCGCGGAGATAAATGTCTTTTTAATGTTGAATATAATTAGGGGCGCAACATATTGTGTGTCTCTTCCCATTCTTCCCGCGTGTAACGTTGCATATTATTTACCTTTCACACTTTGCGACGTAAGCGAAGTATTTTAATTAGTTCGCGATCCAGCGCGTGAGGCACGTCTCACGCGCGCAACGGGGGTTGGGGAGGCGTTGGCCCCACTTATTTACCGCACGTCAGGACGCATCGTGTGCACTTTGCACGCGGATGCGCGCGTGTAGCGAATTAATCACCCCCTTCCCGACCCGACTGCGATCTTGAGAATTATACGGATATTTATAGCGCAACCGATTCTGATGCAAATGAGATGGAGAAGGAGGAGGGATCTTCTATCCCGATAAAGTCGTTTGCCCCCGTTTACCGTGGGTGCACCACTTTAAATTATCTGACTTGTTCTCTCTCTCTCTCTCTCTCTCTCTCTCTCTCTCTCTCTCTCTCTCTCTCTCTCTATCTATCTCGATAAACGATAAACCTTTCGCTCTTATTGGCCGGTACCGGGAAAATCGACAGTGAAAATACTTTATCGCAGGCGCGTTGTGTTTAAAAATCCTTAGCGCGCGAGCGGTTGTCGGTCGCGGCCGATAACTTTGTTCTCCAGTAACTTGAAAACTCTATCAGTGCTTTTAATCAACGGTACTCTCTCTCTTTCTCGTTTCTCTCTTTCTCTCTCTCTTTCTCTCTCTCGACTGATTAAAATCGTAATTTAAAATCACCGAATTGTCGAAACACGTTACACCCTTGTTATCGCGCGGTGCTTATTTAACTTCACATTCCGGGAAAGTTTGGCGTACCGACGCATCGCGCGCCGCGATACTCGCGTCCGCGCGGTAATTTCGGTTTGACGCCGCGCACAGTTTACGCATATGGGAAACCGATTGAGGTACAATTTACGGAGAGACCCGTTGTATTCGTTGCCACATTGTTTCGCCACGTCGTTTTCCCAATTAGACGCGACCGATGAAATTCGTCGTGCGAGCGACAATAATTTCGTTGCTGGCTCACGAGCTAGCTTCCAGTCGCTGGGGACCTTCGTTAAATTGCACGACGTCTAGAGACTGAGTGAGTGAGTGAGCGAGAGAGAGAGAGAGAGAGAGAGAGAGAGAGAGAAAGAGAGGAAGAGGAGCGAGAGAGAGAGACGTGCGGCAACTTAATTAATTGCCACGACGGCAAAATAAATCGTTTCACGATCATAGGGTAGGGAATCACAGGTAGGTTTTTCTCGCGCAAAGACGAACAGAATGAGAGCGGTGGAAATTTCAACAAACGGTAATTACGTGATGTATTAAAATCCATAAAGTATTCGGAGAGAGCTCTGAATTTTATTTCTTGCCTCTGAACGGCAATCCCACACAATATACGCGATTTATGGCTGGACGAGTTTGCCTTTTTCATTTTTCCTATTTCATACGTCTACCTCATTTGTACATACAAATGGAAGTCTGATCTTTTTTTTTTTCGCTCTTTTACTTCTCGAATCTTTCTTTTTTCTTTCTCTCCCTCTCTCTATCTCTATCTATCTATCTCTCTCTCTCTCTCCGCCTATCCATTCTTTTGCGGATATTTATTTTTCCTCGCGTTTGCCTGATCCACGCAGTCATTATTCAACCGCCCCAATTTCCGGCCACCACTCACGAACAAATGAAAATATTTGCCCGGGAGATTTTCAGGCTTGATTGCTGAATTTCTCCTCATCGGCTTCTTTTTTTTTTTTTTTCTTTTTCATCGCGGTGTACCGTAATACTCGCGATTTATTCTTGACGCATGATATTACACGGTTTCGAAAAAGGTGAAGTGGATAGATAAAATATTGCCGCGCGAAAACTCTCTTTCTCTCGCGCACGCGAACTGAAGGTGAGTTAGAAGAAAAAGCAGACATTCCATTTATATATATAAAGTAACTCAATTCGCCAGAATCATTTTTTCCGCCGCAGACGTTTTTTCACTTACAGACGGCTCGTCGCGAAAAATTGAAGAAATTTTTGACGTTAAACCGATAACCATCTTACGTCGATCTTTTGCAAGCAAAAAGTATAACTTCGAAAGAAATTTCAATTTGATTGCAACAAAAATTGTTTTTGTTAAAATTAAACAAATTTAATAATACATCTGCGAAATGTTTTATTCGCATCGTCGCGCGCGCAAAATAAATCAGCGGTCGTACGCAGACGTACTTAAATGACGCGCGAAGAACGCAAAATGGCGCGGAGGTAATCGGCACTGTCCGTTGATAGGAGTCGAGCGTGTGGATCGAGTTTAGCATCAAACGAGGGTCTGTAATCCTAACTCGCTTCAGTCCGGGTCGAAGGATCTCGCGGTAATCCACGGCTAGGATCGAGCTTAAATCGCTTCTCGTGACACTAGCTGAACAATCCACGGCGCCTGGGCTCAGCAGCATCCTAGACAGACCCTGCTAGCTCGACCGTAAAGGACCACTCGAGCACCGTAAATCCATCGTCGCGCTTGATCCTGATAGCGAAGTCCTCGGCATTATCCTTCCGGAGCACGTGGCGTTTTTTCTCTCTTTCTCTTTCTTGAAGAACAACTTGGGAACGATGATAAAAATCGATCGCGGCTTACTTAGATGGAACGGATGTAGATGAATTTATTAAATAATACGCGATGAAGCCTCTTTCCGCGCGCGCGCGCGAAAAATCCTGTCGTAATTAATATTTATTGTAATATAAAACGATTGTTCTTACTTGGCATTGCCAAGTAAGTAGACTGTAGCAAGATCGAGAGCTCAAGTTTCAAGTAAATAAAGTTCGTCGCGTCTTGTAAACGTGCTCGAGCTCTCGTTCGCGTTCAATCTCTTCGTCGTCGTTTCTGTCTCCTTCTCTCTCTCTCTCTTTCTCTCTCGTCCTCTTCTCTATCATCTTTGTCATTCTCCGCTCCTTCTGCCTTCTTGTAATCGTATATAAGCCCGGAGTTCCTTGCTTTCTCTCTCTCTCTCTCTCTCTCTCTCTCTGTGGACGAAACTCGATCGCGTGCAATCGATAATTCTAACGTGAAATCGAGCTTTTAGGAAGACCCGGGGGTTGCGAAACGAAGAAGGGCTCGAGTGATTTGGTCGACGGGAGCTTTTTAAAATTAACCTCGGTTTACAAGCTCCCGACGGGAAAGAGAAGCGGAAATGTGAGCTTAATCGTAGCGAATAGCCGCGGATTTTCTTCCCCTCCCTCATAACCGCGTATGAATACGCGCGCACGGAGCACGGATATGCGCATGATATATATCGGGTTATTCAGATCCCCTGTAACCTTAAAAAAAAAATTGCGCACGTGTTCGTCGAACTTTTGATATGCCTTTCACTCTGAATATGACGAGCATGAGTTTGCTCTTTTCCTCTCTTCTCACTCCTTCCCTGACATGTGCAAATTTATCTTGGAAATAATTCTCCGCGCTTGATGTTAACGAGATCTCTATTAATGATTCATTATGTTAATCAGAAACGTGCATTCATTGCATTACGTTAATTACAACAACTCTTTTTTATGTAAACGTGGAAACAACTCTTCAGTATGTAAAAGTGGTCGTTTTAAAAGAATATTTATTCGTTCGTCAATGAATATCAGAGCTCTCTCTCTCTCTCTCTCTTTCCGGTTTTCAAACAGCAATATCTCTGATAAAAGTTTTATATGTACGCTGTTTTTTTTTTTTTTTTTTTTGTCACTAATATTTTAATAATATGCGCTGCAATTTACGTGCGCATTGTGAGAATTTATTTATTCCCCATCATCTTTACAAGCACGTACCGTCTTGATTCGAAATCGCCACGGGTCTTTGCCTTCCGGAGTTTCGAATCGGGCGAGCGATCGCGAACAATCAATAATCCCGCTCCTCCCGTGAAATCGAGCACGAGCTTGTGAGCCCTCCGGCTCGTTTCGTTCGTCTGGAACTTTAAAAATTAACTTCGCCGCGCGCTTGTGAACGGAGGAAGGAACGAACGAACGAACGAACGAACGAACGAACGAACGGACGGAAAATAGATACAGGGACACTCTCTTCGTCGGCGTCACCGTCGATTTTCCGGCAATTCAGACTGGAAAACTCCTCGAAGCTTGCGCTCGTGGCGCGCTCGCTCGCTCGCTCGCCCTCTCGTCGATACTTGGACGTCGTAAATCTTGCAACAGAGAAAATGCCTCCTTTTTCGCCCCCCCCCCCCCCCGGCCTTCGTCGTTCCTTCGCTCCGGGAGCAAACGAACGGCGGAAAAAAAGAGAAAGAAAAACGAAAAGAAGCGGAAAGAGAAGCTCGCGAAACGTTCTCGCGCTTGACGACGCCGACGTATTTATACAGTTGTAAAATTCTGTCGGCCGAATCGTGGGGGTGCGTCAAAAGGCAAACGCAATTGGAAAAACGTCCCGATGTTATCGTTTCGCGCGCAGCGCGGAAGTTTCTGTAAATCAGCGATTCTCTTCAAAGTTTCGCGATGGGAAAACTCTTTTTTTTTTCTCCGTGCGCAGACAAAACTCGTTCGATCGAGGCGCCGATGTCGAACCCGCGGGAATTTGTTCGGTAATTAAGTTCTTTTCCGTTTTGATGAGAAATCCGCGCGCGCTCTCGTCGAAAAGAACGCGAAAAAAAAAACGCGTTTGTACAAAACATCGTATACAATCGCGCGCATTGTCATCCAAAAGTGGTCTGAAACTTGGACATAACTCCGGTTTTCGCGATGGCGCGTAACGACGACGGGAAACGGCGCGCTAAATTAGTGGCCAAATAGCGTTCATTGTTGGCACACACGCTTGGATCCGATTTGCGCGGCCTGTTAGGCTGCGGGCTTAACCGCCAGGTATTGACAATGGCCGGAAACAAAGGCCGCGGCCATTGTGACGCCCACCGTCCGGTCGCATATCGGTGGCGATATAGAGATTCCATCCCCTTGCGCCTCGGCGCGGCGGCTACTTGGAATCGGTGAAAGAAAAGAGAGGAAACGGCGGTTAATTTCCCATGGAGGTAACCGATTGCCGCGGAAAAATAGTGAGAGAACCAGACGCGCGGTATATATCACATCCGGTCGACGCCGGCCGCCGCTGACTGGTCCCCGGAGGCTGCTGCGCCGCGCAGCGTTGCGCTGAAACACACACGCGATGTTTTGCTCTTTCTCTCTTCCCGGTCCTATGCCTGAGCGCCAGACTACATTCACTTTCGAGGGTTATCAGGAGGTCCCGCGGGACCGACGGAGAGAAAGAGAGGTGGAGAGAGGGTCCCGCTTTGTCCAGCGGATCCCATATTTCAAGGGACCTCGTTGAAAAGCCCTGTACCGTACGTGGAGTGCGCGCGTACACACCGTTCGCGTGTATATAACCGTCGTATGTTTTCTCTCCCTCTCTCCGTCTCTCTCTCTCTCTCTCTCTCTCTCTCTTGCTCTTCTTCTCTCGTTTTTTCTTTCCTCTCTCTCTCTCTCTCTTTCGTTCTGGCCAAGGTAAGGGGTGCAACATTGACAAATGTTCTTCCCACCCGAGTTCCACCCTCCCGTTCTTTTTGCCCTCTTTTTCCTTTCTTCTTTACCACCTAGATACGTGTTATACGACGGTGGCAGGCAGACGCACCTCTATCCCCTAACTTGCGTTTTGTACTGACGCGTTCTTCCGCGTCGATTTTAGTCGCGCGCGGTCCCGATGAATAAGCGCGCGCAATCTTATCGCGCGGGAATTCTAATGTCCGCGTGAACGTCGCGTTTCTGTCTGTGGGAGGGGAAAACAAAACGTAGCGAAAGGGAGAAAAGAAGGATATTCTGCACACGGAACCATGACGGTGCTCGCGAAAAAGTAATTAGAAGCGCACGTGCGTCGTTTTTGTCGAGAGAGAGAGAGAGAGGCGCTTAGGGGATTTCCTTGAATGTATTGGGATAATTTGCTTTTTATTCGGGAGTGGGGCGTTACGCCCGACAGGTTCCGTTGCTCTTCCCCCATTTGTTACGAGAAAAAAAAAAAACCCCCCGATATGCAAATCTTACATGTCGTGTATTCAATCTACTCGTTTGGTTCTCATTAATTGAAGAATAACGCGCGCCAAGAGCAGAGCTTTCGAATTCGATAATTAATTGTTGTACCAGCGCAGCGGAGAAGAAAGCGAGAACAGACAACGACATTGTGTGCGATTTTTTTCTTTTTCTCTTTCAGGACTCCCCCGTTCTCTTTTTGGAAGCGGCGCGGGGAAGGGAGGAAAATATCTAGACGGTCACAAAAGCGAGGTACGTGCTTTTATTTATAATGTAAGCGCCGCGCAAGCGCCTTTTAGACGTGGAACAACAAACTTCTCGAAAAAAATCCTCGGATTTATTTACGTGCGATTTAAATTATCCACCGTATAATATCCGTGCCGCTGTGTGAACACGGGGATTCGGCGCGGCGCCAAATAATAATAGCACAAACAGGCGCAGTGAAAAAGTGGATACCAAACTTCCCGTCGAGAAAGAAGCGAGCGTTGAAGTTAAAACCGCGGATTCCGCGGGTGCACCGCGTATTAATCAACGTAGCAATCAACGTATCGATTTATCGGGGCGGTAAACACGCCATTTCGCCGATCGTTTTGCATGCGAGCGTGGACGGAGAGAAGAGGGAGGAGGGGAGAGAGTGAAAGTAGTTTTATTTCTCTCTCCCGCGGTGCTCGCCGGATGGAAAAACGTTTCGCGTTGCTTTTGCACCACCAATTTAACTTGGCGCATTCCATTACCGGGAGCATACAGTTCCTGTTTTCCTCCATACCGAAGGCCCCGGGCTCGTAATTTCGGATTTTAACGGCCGTATAATCGTTGACGGTAACGACGCCGCGGGATAATAAATATTATCTCACCGACAGCACCTCTCCGTGTACACCACCCTCTTCCTCCTCCTCCTCCTCCTCCTCCTGCTGCTTTTCCTCTTCCTCCTCCCCGCGTGTAATTTCTGCCGCGCTGTGTGCCTCTTCCCTCTTCCCCCTGGCTTTTGCTCGAGCATCGATACAGTTATCTCTGTTTGTTCACGCACGTCCGGTTGAACTTGGCACGCCGTGCTTTAATTCGCACAGGAAACTTGCCAATCCCGCCGCGCGATATTTCGCGTGAAGCATCCGACCCGATGCGAAATAAAACCCGTCGAGGAAGCTGTAATGAATGGTCGAGGGTACGCGAGAGCGATGCGTGTGTTCACACACTCTCGTTGTGCTAACACTTAAGCGAGACCCGAGTATATATCTACAATTTGTAAACTCCGGCATAATTTGTACTGAATTAATTGATACGTTAAATCGTAGTGACCGATTTCGAAAGTAAAAATTAATTTCCGAGAATTAATCAGATCACGTACCTACGTGTATTATATAAATAATATATATCAAGGACGAATTGATATTGATCAAGCTTTGGAATTATATCCGGTAAATGTGTGTGGCCACCTATCCCTTCCGATCTATCTATTCTCGCTGTTTACCAGAACACACGCGCCCATCAAAACGCAACGCATCGTTCGCGCGACCGCGCCATATAACTAATGCAAAATCGATAGTTCATTTCGCGAACCTCCCGCAAGAACGGTTTTTGTTGGCTTTGCCGGAGGAGGACACACAGAGAGGTGTAAATTAGAGTGCGCTCCCGTAATTGGATGAAATGCGATATCGGATCAAATGTAGTAGTATCGGCGGGAGCAGCAGCAGCAGCTGCGGCAGAGGCAAGCGAGTGCATCAGCACCCGGTTGTTTCGCATTGCGTTGTTTACCGCCGTTCGATCCGTCACTTTAATATGCGTAATCGAGTGATGTAACGGTCGAAAGTCATCCCCGACCGGGTTTTCGACGTACGGGGCGGGGAAAATACGGGGCTAGCGCTGCTTGCCGCGCCCGGAGAACTATCTAATTTGTCGAAATAATCGGTAATTACTTGCCGACTCATGCGGCAGCAATTGCACTATTGCGTAATATTAATCGGAATGAAACACAGAGATGAAACACGGGAGAAGTCTCCGTAATTGACTAACCGCCGGATTGACCAAAAAAAAAAAGAAAAAAAAATAGTTTCCCTCCTTCCTTTCCCCCCGCCCAAATAACTCTGCGGCGTTGTTTGTTTTAAATAATGATCGTAATTAAACGTCGTGACAACAAATTATAAAGCTCGTGAAAATGTTCAATTAAATATCGGGGTCGATACGAACCAATACGCCAGACGTGCGTGCCGCGTGTGCAAATATTATATATTTTTAGAAAGATAAATTAAATATTTTACATATGTGTGAGATGAAAACCAAGCATCCCGTGTATTTCGAATTTTCGAATTGAATTTGATTCGAATCTCCGTGTGTGTTAATTTACACGTTTAAAACAAAAGTATACATTTACGCGTATACCGTCCGACATATTGGCTCGTACCGACTCTAATATATTTGTTTAAAAAAAAAAAAAAAAAAAAAAGCAAAATCGTCGATTTTGCGTGCGCACGAAGTAATCGATGTAATCTCGACGGTCGAGAGAGTCCACCGAAATTTGTAAATTACAGGAGATTCCTCTTCCGCATCTTGAATTGACGGAACGCGCGTGGTGACGAACGGAATAGCGAAACGGAATTTTCAATCTCGGGGAGAGCGTCGAATAACACGCGGACGCGTCCGATTTCTTTCAAATTCCTTTTTTTTTTTCTTTCTTTTTCTCTCCCGACTTCAACGTGATCGGAAAGATGAGGCAAAGATTATGTTATGCTGGCACCACACGTGCCTGAGAGAGAGAGAGAGAGAGAGAGAGAAGAGCACGAAGACGATACGCACGGAAAGCAGATTACGATAACGCGTGTTTCTTGCGCACGCACGCTCACGCGGCGCGGGATCGCGAGGGTATGTCGTTTCGAAGAAGCGTTGTGAGAGAAATGTGAACGACCGAAAAGAGACGCGGCGCTGAATTCACAAGCGCGCGCGATCACGTGTCTCGCGACAAGAAGAACATTTTCGTCGAGAAAATTCCGCGAATAATTCGAGCGATAATTATTCGATTTTTGTGTATCACAATTAGTGTTTTTAAAAGGCTCGGTATAAAAACACTCTCTCGAACGATATTATGCCATTAAATTACTTCGCGAGAGCATACGCGCGAACGTTATTCCCCGAGTATATCCTCGCGCTCATATCATTTTCACGATGCAAAATCAGATACGAGTCGCGCGCGCATCGTTTTGCGTTTTATTCTATCGAGCGCATAATGTTTGTTTTTGAATTTTATTGCATGATTTATCGCATCTCTTACACCGTAGATTACTCGATAGATTTATTGTTACATATTATTATTGTTGTTTTGTTATTATTTTTATATTTTATTGTTTTATTTTGTGTGTTACAATCTCGCGTCCTATATTTGACAATAGAAAGCATTCTCTTTTCGGATCTCTTCGGAAGGAGGCTTGGATGACGACCGTCGAGCGATAAATTAATCCAATCGTTGCACCCACGCGGCGGTTTCCTCCGCGCTTTGAGTCTCGTATGCTCGCTTGCCACGTAGCTTCGCGCGTTATGTTACGCTTATGTGCGGCAACACGCGTCGTCTCTTTGTCGTAAAATTTCTCCTCGTTTGGCGGAGTAACCTTGCGCGATAATATTTCTTGAAATATCTACTGAGGCTCCAGGTCACTCACTATACGTAAAAGTGGATACGCTTGGAAAGTATCTACTTTCTGCAATTTCTGCTTCTCTTTTATTTAATAAATTATTATTGTTTTAAGAAAATTTATTAAAATTTTCAAGCAAGAAAATTCTCGAAGCAAAGAAGAAATATTGATTTTCTCGAAAAGAATGCGACGGGGATCTCTGCAAACTGCATACTTTCTACCAGAAACCATCTCTGACGCGACGTTTAGCGATAAAATAAAAAGTATTAGAAATTGCGGGCTAGACGATATGTATCGGTATTGCACTTTCGTGCGATTCCTCTCTCGATCGCGGTGGTGGGGTGGTCGGAAGTTAATATTCGTGAGAGAGTCTCGTTGGCCGATTAGCGATAGAGTTTCCACGAGGTAGAATAAAGAGAAGCCGGCATTCTCCCGGGATCGCGAGCTATTTTCCGCCTGGATGTCCATTCGCCGCCGATGTTACCCGCGCGCGCTTCTCAGCACATTCATTCGTATTCCGCCGCTGTCGGAAACTTCGCGATAATTCGATGTCTCGACGACTGCTACAACAGCAGCAACGGTCTCCGTCATCATCGTCGGACCAAAGCGGCCTACGTGACTTCCACGTCGCTTCCCACTATATTCCGCCTCCGTCCTCTGCCCCGATTCTTCTCTCCTCTTCGCCTGACACAGTATCGTAGTAATATTACGTAAAGCCCTAGACCGCCGCGCGCGCGCGCGCCGTATTATACTATATACATTTTCTTTGACGATGGTAATGCCAGACGAGGTAAGCGGGATAATAGCATCTTGTAAACCATTGACGAGGAAATGTCTATTGCACATTTTTACACAAAAGCCATCTTCTTAATAAAATAAAAAATGAAATAAAATAAAATCGCGCTATGTCGATTAAATGAGTATTTGAATGAAAAAGTAAAAAAACGCGCGCGCCGTTGATGGTTCCCTATAGAAACGAAATAAAGTTTGTTCCTTCTCTTTATACCACAAAAGAAGATATATGTAATATTTTCAACGCTCTCTCTCTCTTTCTCTCTGGTACATTTTATATTATAAATTATTCTGCTTTTATACTTGTTCTCATTTTTAACGATTCGTCGCGCACCTCACATATAACAAGTACCTACTTTATATTGCTCTTTTCGCGACTCGCCGCCGCGTCGCGGCTAATTTCAAACTCCGTTTCATCTGGCACACTCGTGAAAAATGAGCTATGTGTTTTTTTATTTATAAAAGGAAATTGATTGTGTTAGCGTACGAGGAACTAAATATTAAAAAACTTGTTAATTGCGCCTTTCGCTCCGCTCCGCTCTTTTTCCACATTCGCTGCCACACGACTAAGTGCCTTGTGTGTGACTATCTACAAAGTCAGTCCCGGCACCCGCCCCGCGGTCTTAACGTACGGGGCACTTTGCGACAAGAAATTTTGTTACAGCACGGCACAAAATGGCACGCTGAAAGCACTCAATTTGAGAAGAAAAAGAAAAAGATTCTCCAGCGCGCGCTGTACTTTTATTCCTCTCTCCCGAACTGTTGTTTTGTTCAATGCAATTTTTCAGCGAATATAAGTTTTCCGAAGAGCGAGGCAAATCCTTCGATTTCCGTAAGTTCGCGCGAGAATGTAATACCGTGCTTTTTTTAATGAGTGCATTAACCTCATTATCACATAGTACAAGAGAATAATTAAGTGCATTAAGTTCGTGTAGTTGTTTTACTCCGCTTAGTTAAAACGTATATATTCTATTCAAAATGCTCCGCGCGAATAAAAGCAACGCGAACGAAATCACAAAGTGATTCATATATAATGAAGGAATTTTCATTTAACGAACTTTTTAGTTTTTTTTTTTTTTTTTTTTTTTTTTCGATATTCGGCGATGGGATCGGTGAAGCGTAGCGTATTTCAACGAAAAAAACATAGAATATGAAAGGTAATAATTAGATGCCTGCCAATATAGATATCCCATTTTTCTCTCCCGCTTTTAGCGGGGTTTTGTCTGACTCACGACACACGAATGTATTAAAAGTATCGGATGAATGAAAAGAGCGGCAAAATATCCGCTGCATTTAAACCGAATATTAAAAACTTGGCGGCTCGCCGAAAGAGAGAAATCGAGAGAGAGAGAGAGAGAGAGAAAGAGAGAGATATATAGATGGATAGATAAAAAGAGAGGATTAAAATTGATTTTAACTTTTTTCTCCGCGCATGTCGCGATAAATATGAGGTTTATGCGGAAATCAGCATGTGAGAAAAAAACTACGCACAAGAATTGTAATTTTACGTTTGTCTGTTGCTTTCATATTTTTTCATTAGCGAAACGTATATTTACTCTTTCCGTTCGATTGAATGCTCAGAACTTGAAAGATTTTTCAAAAAACAGTAAACAGTAATACACGGGTTTTTTTCAACGGGAATCTCACAAACAGAGTGGCGAGTGTGCTATAGACCGATGTCAAAAAAAAAAAAAAAAAAAAAGCAAAAAAAGAAACTATTTTTCTATTTACTAAATTGCACAGAAGAGAATATTTGAACGCATGTGTTGTCAACGATAATTTTTCAAACGGAGTTCGCGATACATACGTTTTAATTGGCTTTTCGCGCCGACAACCAGCGCGCGTACGCTACGTCAGCTCGATTAAAATACGGTTTTTACAAAATGGTTACGAGATTTTTACAAAGTAGATATGAGCTTTCAAGGTTTTTTTTTTAATCACACGCAGAAAATGTGGCGACGGCGTCGCGCGCGATATCGAAAAAATATTTTTTTATCTGTTTTTAAATCGAGTGTGCGGAACGTGCGCGGCAACGATAATTCTTCGCGATACTCTTTTTTCCAAATGGCTTTTCGCGCTGATTTACCGCTCGCGCATGTGTGTGTGCATGTGTGTGTGTGTGTGTGTATGCGCGCGCGCTTGCGTGTGTTGTATGGCCACATGCGAATTTCAGTCACCGAGAGAGCGTGGAATCTCGCGGAAGAGACGGGAGGAAGAGACGGAGGATCTTTGCTCTCGATTTATCGGGGTCAGAGATATCGATAAGACGCGAGCCGCGACAAGAATAACAGCGCCCGGAGGTCGTGTACGCGATTGTGAAAGTAACGCGATCAGATTCGATTTGACTAACGGTTCCTCCGCGGCATTACCGGAATTTACAGAACACACGTGATATATATAGTACATATATATATATATACAAGCACGCGCGCTCGCGCGTTCTCCGGGAACAGAAATCATTTCGATTTATGAAGGTTAGTCCTCACTCTTGACGTCCTTATCGGATCTTTCTGGGAATTAAAGAACAGATAAATGACCTGATTTCCATAGCGAGGCGGCTATAAACTTCTGCGCCGCCAAGTTCTTTAAAAATCTTGTAGCCTCCATCAAGCGAGAAATGATTCCACTTAAAAAACTTTTTCTGTCATTCTTTCAGAAAGTATAATAGTTTGCGCGCACGAGATTTTTCACGTATTTTAATTCGTGAAACATTTCAACTTTATATTTTTGTTTTCGTTTTTAATGCGAAAAGCGAAATATCTCTTGTAACATTTTTTTTTTTTTTTTTTTGATGATATACCGCGATGTATTCTGTGAAAGAGTAAATTCAGAAGCGCGCGCACGATGCTTACAATATTCAAATATTCAAATCGCAAACTGCATGATGAATTAATTCTGGGAAAAGGGATGAGTAGATAAATGAAGAAAAGAGATTGATGCTGCGTCCGCGTGTATAATCCGCCGACTAAGTGTGATTGTCGTTTCTTTCTTCTTTTTTTCTTTTTTTTTTTTTTTTTCGTTCTCCCTTCCCTTTCCCCGCGCTGCAAACACGTCCGTCGAAATTCCGCGGTCTGGACCTCTCGGCCCGATGCATAAAAACTCGTTTCATGAATTTTTATGAACTTTAGCCGGTAACACAAAACGACCGGAGTCGTCACGTCGAAAACGCGAGGAGATGTGGGAAGGTTAGTTAGTTGTCCGTCTCGTCGTTCTCCGCGCTACGCATCGCGACAATTTCGAGGATCGCCGATGCGGAAAATGAGTTTCCGCGCTACCGGAAGTGACGTTGCACTCTAGACACTCGTGTTCGAGGAAACTCGAAAGAAAGAGCGGCGCGCGGCGCGACCGCGCTTCGGTTACTTTGTATGTGTTATCGTCCGAAGGAGATGTGTCTCTAACTCTTTGTTTTATCTCCAATTCTCTCTCTATTTCTCTCTCTCTCTCTCTCTCTCTCTCTCTCTTTTTTCTGTTTCTTATTTATCTTTATCGCGCGTTCTCTCGCGACACTTCTCTGGAGGGACGAAAAACCCTAGAGATAGGGGGAAGAGAGAAAAGACGAGCGAGGAGGAGCGCGCGCGTGGAGCGGGGAGATCTGGACTCCGAGCATTAAAACTTTGAAAATAACGGAGTTCCTTTTAGTGTTTTGGGAGCTTTACGGAAGTCCGACCACCGCCCGGGAGCTCGCGCTAGGTATCCTCCGCCTCGTACACTGCCGGGGATTTGCTGGCAAAGAAGAAAATCCGAGTTTTCGGATATTAACTTGCCGTTTTTACTGTCCGGAATGTTGCCGCTAACGCTTTCGTAGTTGCGCGGCTTTGCGACGGGATTCTTGACACGTTCGGGTGATCCCCCGCGACCACGAACAACAATATGGCTAAACCGCGACGAGCGACAGAAGCTCGTAAATTCGAGTAATCGCGTTCCATCATGCGAAGCGACGTGCGCGACCATTGTGAATTTATATTTCACGACATTAAGACGAAAAACCGTCTCGCGTGAATGTCGCGGTGTTCCCGAGAGAGAAACGTTAGATATGTTTAGTTTGAATTATATTAACGCCGATGATATCTACGGTCTACGATTTAATTCTTTTTTCTAATGGCATTTCTCTCCGAGAGAGATTCGAAATCATCATTCGATAAGCCGCGCAATCATATCGGAGTCGCGAATCGCAGCCAGAGTTCTGTACAAAAGATGAGAAAGTACCTCACGCGTGTCGCGGTCGTTGATGAATTCGACGCGCTTAGAAATTCAGCATGGTTTTTTTTTTTTTTTTTTTTTTGTTTTTTTTATCGGTCGTAGATCTTCCGCGCTATCGCATAATGTCCCGAGTGCATTGACAAACGATCCCCAGATACGCCGCTTCTCCCTCTACATCCCCGTCACGAGGGTGAATATTGCCGGTCGAATTCCCCGTGCCGGACGCTCATATTCGCAAGAGAGGAGAAATGTGCGAACGAGAGGATTTCACAATTTGAAAATCTGGATTGACGATTGATAGAGAAAAGGAGCGACGACTGCGCCTGCGGTTGAGATTCGTCTGGGAGAGGAGGGGGCAGATGGCGGCGCGCGGATAATAAATTGGACGCGCGAATGGCGCCAATTCAGCATTTTATGCAGGTTGCCAACATGGGACGGAAAAGAGAGAGAGAGCCATAGAGAGAATCATAGAATCATAGAATCATAGAATTTCAAACGGAAAGTGCGCGCGCAATGATCATGCTTATTTCATCATTTTGCTGCTAATACTGGGGGATATACATACGCGAACGTGTGTTCGAGAATTCCTCTGATTTTAATATAGATTAGATTTTTATGCGGCGAGAAATATGTGTGTGAAAAATTGATCAGATTTTTCAAGCAAAAACGCGCGCAAATTATTTGCACGAGCAAATTTGTTTAAATTGGATAAATCTGTTTGCACGAAAAGACGCAATTGAATTTGTCAAATTTCAAATCGATTTTAATAACATGTGGAAAGAATTTTAGATCGCGTGAAAAAAAAAAAAAACTTTATTCGATTTTCAAGAATGCGGAAGGAATATTTTCCGTTAATGAAAAAACGATTGTAAAACGAGACTGACTTTGGTGAGAAATTTTTAACGAGACGTGAGGATGTAAAATATTAGAAGACATAAAAAAGAAAAAAATATCATCTTTTTAAGAATATAATCATTCAAGCGCGCGCGAGGAAGAAAGAAGAAAATCGTAAGAAGAATAAAGAACTCCATCTGGACGGAAAGATCTGATTTATTTGCCTTCACCTTTCGCGTCTGCGGGCTCAGACCTCGGTAGGTCTATTAATCAGTCGTAAGAACCAGGAGAGTTTGGACGAAGGCTCATCGCGCGCCTCCGTCCAAATTTAAGACGAACAACGAGAAGGAACAGACGCCGCGCCAGCACCACCCGGAGAATTGTTCCATTCTCCTTCTCTCTCTCTTTTTTTCTCGGCAAAGCCGTCTCTCCACTTACCTAATTTACCTTCTTATCCGTCGGATTTTTTCTTTTCTTTTTTTTTTTTTTTTTATTAAAATATCCCACGCCCAGAAGTTTCCACCTATCGGAAATCGTTACCGGCATTCGTGCCAATCATGATGGCATTTCATTTGTGCTACATGTATAATTAACGCGAATTTACACATCAACGCATGGATAATTTCGTCTTTTATTTTGTCATGAAATTTTCGCGGAATCAAAGCGAAATTAAAACTTCAGTATTGGTTAATATTGACATCAAAGCGTAATTAAAAGTTTAATATCAGATCGGGCAAAAGAGTTTGAAAATCGCGTATCTGTGTGTTAAAAGGACAAGCGCAGAGAAACGTGCATCTTGCACGCCTGTGTGTGTGTGTGTGTATATGCGCGCGAATTTATTGCCTCCCCATATACAATCTGATGGCGTGCTACGCGCGAAAGGAACAGCGACTATCGCTATCATTTGATCCAGCAATGGATTCGCTTTAATTAACAATATAATTCCCATTGTCGGGACTTTCAATGGAGCGTGACTGGAGAGTGCAGCGGCGCGTTGCACTTTGCGGCGAGGGATTGAGGGCTCGCGAACGGGTCGCTCGTAGATCCGCAACCTAACCGGTTCGGCAACGAGATCGCGGCACGAAAATCCGCGATAAATCTTTCGCGGCCCGTCTGAATGCCGGAACACGCACGAGGAGCAGTCATTTCCGGTGGAATACACCGTGGCAAGTCGTTTTCGTCGGCAATCTCGGAATGGTCGATAGGAGGGCGATATCGATTCGCCGATGCGACGCGACGTCAGGATCACGAAAGGATCCTCGTTATCAACATACGGGCGTGCAGATCGCTGTCATAATAACACTCCTGATAACGGCTCGCCCGGACAAATTCGAACGGTTTGCGCGTAAGAATCGAGGTCGAACCGATACAAAAAAAAACAAAAAAAAAAAACGAAAAAAAAAAGATATCTGCTCGAAACAGACGTGGAAAATATTTTCTAGTCTTTATATCTCGGTGTAAAAAGAAATCTTTTTCAATGTTTCTCGAAATTGTTGTAAATGCTACGAAACGAAAACGCACTTGTTAACAATATTTTCACTTTTAGACAAATGTCACATAAAACAAATAAATTACGATACAAAATGTGAAATAATTCACATTCAGCTTCTTGAAAACAAAATATTGGTTTCTCAGAACATTACTTTAGCTGCTTAGTTACCGTTTTACCCTTCAATTTACACGATGTTTGCTCAATAATTTTAGTCTGGTATTGATTCAACGACGTCCCTTTCGACGACGTTCTTTATAATACGATTTTGCGTGAGTGTGCGAAATGGCTTTCTTTTCGTCAGCTCGTTCTCCACAATTCCCCTCGTCAATACGGTCGATGAGAGCGCACTTGGAAAACGCCTCCCTTAACCGTCGTTATTATTTATTAGCGCGCGAGAGAGAAAGAGAGGCGAATCGCGCGTGGGTCAAGCCTCGTCGAAAATATTCACGGATTGCGGAACGTCGTCGTCGTCGTCGTCGTCGCGGATTGCGCGCGAGGGTTACGCCACCCCTCTTCTCGTTTTTCGCAGTCCACTGCGCCCGCCCTTCACGCAATCTCTTGCCCGACGTCGCATTGTGCGTGTCCCATTGTGTCGAGTCTGCAGGGGGACGTGTACCCCGCCTTCTCACCCTTGCGTTTCCCTTTTTCCTCCTGCGGCGTCGCCCTTTCCTTCCCCGTACAGACGTGGCAAGTATTATAAGCGAAAAAGGGTCTGATGTATATATGTATATATATATATATATATGTGTGTGTGGTTGTGGAAACGTGCGTGGGCGAGCGAATCCGTATCGCGCTTACGGCACCATAAGGGTGTCTCTCGTTAACGAAAAGAGAGAAACGCGCCGGCGCCAGGTTGGCGCCGCGCAAATATTTGCAATATTTTATTTGTTCTTCGAAAGGGGATGATCGATCAAACGTTGCGCGATTGTTTGCATTGCAATCAGCTGTGTCACCGTGACAGTCAAAGTGCTCGCGCACAAAACTTTCTACGCGAGCTCATTCTTTATTATCTGTTACCTACTACTTTCTCGATTACTTGATGCGTGTTTTATGATGACGACGTTGCTCGATCGCGCACAGAAAGGAAACGATGAAGTTTTTAAACGCTTCGTTCCATAAATCATGTTTTAACTTTTTTTCTGCTTTTTTGTTTTTTTACAGAAAAAAATTTCATTTCTATGATGTATTTCGTTATATAAGTTTTTTTTTTTTCTTGTGAGAAACGCTTTTAAATACGACGAACGATTATTTCGCTTTAACACTCGGGTTCTTTGAGTGGTCGTTTTCTTGCAATTGCAGAGACTCTTTTCTATCGCCACTTCGATCGAGCGAGGACAATTTATTTCGGGGTCGATCCAATCGAGCATTTGAGATACTTTTCGTTTTTCCACCGACTTTCGCCGGTCTGTTCGCCTCATCAGCGCGATAAGCGATCCGCCGGTAGCGATTCAGCATTTTGTACGTTACAACGTAAGAAAACACGGGCCCCCCATTATACGATTCACCCGGAGAACCCGCAGTCTGCAATGGCTAGATAACCGAAATTGGCGGACACGATTTTGTCCAATTGGCCGCCAGCATCGTCGTGAATTAAAAACCGTGTTCGTGAGACTTAGCCTTATCGGCCGGTCTCGCCCTCGTGGAGTTTGCCCGGAGCTGATCTCTCAAGTGATTACGATTAGCCGCATTCCGCCTCGAATTCATTAGTTCTGCTAATTTTCCGCCACTACGGAGCTTTCGCGGAGCTTTTTCCCCGATAATATTCCTCCGAATTTGTAACAGAACATTTTTCTACAAATAATACAAACGTCTATAGTTGTTAAAAAAAATAGAGAAGAATCGGAAGAACTAAAAAAACAAAAAAAAAAAATTACTTATATTATTCTTTTTATTTGTCACGTTAAATGCGCGGAGCGTATTTGCTCGCAAATGTATATAAATCACAGAGCACAGCTCCGGAAGATAAATGCAAGCGCAGAATTTTCCCTTTTGCAAAACTGCGCGTTCCGCGACGTCGAATCTTACGGCGAAACGACAAATAAATCCGCGTAACATTTACAATCCATAATCCGTATACCTTTCCGTCGCGCACCTGAAATATCGGACAATAGAGCGAGAGACGCCGAGCGCGCGAGACCAGTGGAAAAGGTAGACACGGGCGCCGCCGCGCGTATATAGCGCTTAACTGGCGCTGCTCGTAAAAGATTTTCCATGCTGGATCGTAAAACGCGCCCTTTCCTTTCCCTCGCGCGCGTCGCACGTACGCCGCGCGCGTCCTCCTTCTCGTTTATAGTTATTTATAGTTGTTTATAGTTTCGACGGAGAGGGCCACACACATACTGACCAGCGAGGCAGCTTTTCTCGGCGGGCGCAATTTAACTTGCTCTTCGGAGACTTCTTGCGAAGAAGTCGGCTGCTGCAAGAGAAAGAGAGAGAGAGAGAGATAGAGAGAGGAGTTGGAAAGATGTGTTAGCGCGGGAGGGAAGAAGGAGTTCGTAAAACTGTCCGATATCATTTATCTCGGGAGAGAGAGACAGACGCGGGCGCGGGCGCGGTATGACTGCGCCTTAACTGAAATCGAAACTTTGGACAGCGTTTCACGGGCGGCTTGATTGACGGGCGCGGGCGTAATTAATCGCGGAAGGAAAGTGGAATGCCCGCATCTCGCGAGAGAAGAACGTCGTCAACCTGATTAAATTGTCGTCGCGCTCATATCTTAATTCCTGAATTAAGTGATTCGCGTCTCTCATCGACTCGCGTCGATTTATTTCGCGATCGAACGTCTTTTTTCCGCGTTCGGAATATAATACTTCGCGAGCGACGAACGTGTTTGTTTTTTTTTTTTGTTTTTTTTTTTAAAGCGAAGCTTCAAAATTTCGAACAATTTTCCTCCGTTCGACCTCGGCGATAATTTTATCGACAGGTCAGACCAGCGTGGAAATTGGCCTTGTCTCGGGTTAAAACGGGGGAGGATACACGTAATCTCTCTGTCTCTCTCTCTCTCTCTTGCTCCTTGCATTATTGATACACCCCCTCTCTGTCTTTCTCCTCGGGGAAGGGGAAAAATGAGGGATGGCGTAGGAGGTTGTGATTGGATCGTGGGGTAGGGAGCTCATTTTCGACATAATCGTAAGTGCCTCCGCGTGGGTGGCGCGCGACTAATGGAATTCTCTTGTACGGGGATGAAGAAGCCGAGTGACGGCGAGCGCGCACCGCGATTCGAAATCGCTTAATAGAACAGAAAAAGGCTCGGGATACAATGAATTTCGCTGCCTTATGGTAATACATCCCCCTTCCCCCCGGCCCCCGTTTCTCGGCGATGACACGCCGGTGCGACGTCGGTCCGATAACGAGAGTGGACTTATTGCCGGTAACGGCAATCGCCTCCAGAGAGAACAGATAGATATTCGTTTTACAATAGCAAAAAGTAACGGCGCGCCTCGTATCGATTGTTCATATCGTTCGACGTATATTTCTGATCCGTTTAATAAAACGACTTTGACGGCCCGTACACGGCTTCCTCCTCGTCGTTTTACGACTCCCGGCTTTATTTGTACGGGATTATTCGTTTTATTTCCATTTCTACCGTCTGGGAAACGGTTTCTCGTTGTGAAGTAATTGCGCGTATTCGCGATGCCGGTCTATTAATGACGACACAACCGCGACGAGCGGGAAATTTGTCTTTATTTTCTCGCGAGATAAGTTTCTCTCGGATAAGCAACGTGAGTTTTTCCGCGAAGGTACAGCGCGGAGAAAAGAACTCGAAATGAGAGAAGTCAAAGAGATGAAAGAAAAAAAAAAAATATTGTATGTTACCGCAACGAGTGTTGTTGTTGTGTGCGTGGATATCGCCACGGATATACAAACCACTTGCGACAAATTCCGCGCGCTATTGTGTCAGAGGCGTAGCAAAACAAGACCATGTCTTTTCATTGGCTGGGAAAAATGGCAACCCTTCGTAACAACCCGCCGCCGCAACCATCGCCGCGTCGTGTGCCAGCGCGGAAATACGAGAATTGAGTCTGACCTTCGTTTACCTTTCCTTCAGATCCGTGATCTTCGCCCGTTATATACCACGTTCGCAATTTCAAACGGCTGTAAAGCGGTTTTGGTCTCTGCCAGTAAATCTCGTATATGTGTGTGTGTGTGTGTGTGTGTACAATTCCGTTAATATTACTCGCGCCAATTGTTCGGACAATATTACAAAAAAAAAAAAAAAAAAAAGAGAGAAACAAAGAAATATTCTCGGTCGCCTCGGTTTCTCGCGTGCGCGTTGTTGCAATCGCGCGATTTTTCGCACAGTTTTATCGGGGATCGTGTGGTGGGTGCGAAGGACATAGATGGATGAAGGAAAGAACCGGCTCCGGAGAAAAGAGACGCGACTGTGTGTACGGGAGGAAAATCGGCGGGATAGAGGCGGAAAAATGGCTCGAGGATAGCTTTCGGCGCGATAAGTGGCAAGAACTGAAAGCAGATCCGGATAACCTCCCCCCGTGCCGCGAGGAAAATCGAGAAACCGGCGTTCTCTTCGACAGCCGGCGCGCGACGGAAGCGCCTGAGAGAGAGAGAGAGAAAGAGATGTTTTTTTTCGCGATGCGCTCTCGGCTACACGAGAGGGAGTGAATTTGTCGCAAGGGGGAGTGTAAAGGTTAGCACTTTCGACAGTAAAATTTCACAGTTCCGAGTAGAGAGTTTCTCATTAAAAACCAATGCAATGTTCTTTCACTTCACGTCGAGCTTTACGTTTGTTTCTCTTCGTAAATTTTCCTCGTAAATTTTCAACTTAGTACCGCAGCGCAATTAAGAACGGAATTGGCGAGGCGCAAAGCAAACGTAATTCGTAGACGACGGGGGGGAGGGGGGGTGGAGTTTTTAGACGCGCGCACGTCTGTTTGCGTTTTGAAGACGCGATCGTGCGAGATTTGTTGCGACCGAAACGTTTTCACGAGCTGCGGCGGGGGCGGTGGCTGCGGTTGCCTCTTCTCCGCCGCGACTGCCTCTTCGACTGCCGCCGCAGCAGCAGCTCTTCTTTTTCCTCCGGTTTCCGAATCAGTAGTCTTCAATATTTGACGACGAGAGACGCTGCGGGGCTAAAGGAAACACCCCCGATGTACGGTTCGCGGTGGTGGATACGACCGATCGCGCGTAACACAGCTCACTTACACGGTATCGCAATTCCGTGAGAAGCACTGAGTGTAACCGCGAAAGAAATCGCGAATATATTATGTATATGTAAATAACAACTGAAAACTATACGGACAAGTCTATACGAAAAAAAAGAGAGAGAGAGACGAGCGTGTGTATAAAATTTAACGAACCGTTTAACATCTGCCGAGTCACATCGAAAACGCGAAGAACTTCTCTCTAACTGCGAGCAACGTATTGTCTTTATGACACCGCCGCGTAATGGGCATTACGGCCGTGACGTGAACTTCCTTAGCGAGGCCGTAACGCGGAAAGTTACAGAATAGCCGCGCAGTTTACTTGAAGAGCAAGCACCGCTATTGTTACCTGTTTTATAAGCGAGATGCGGCGCATGCCGCGTATAAAGAGCAAGATATATGGATTATTTTGCGGTGCGCGCAGTCCTATTATCTTGTATTGTCTTATTTCGGATGAAACGTAGCTCCGTACACACGTTCCGCTTAATATGTGTGTGTTTTCAAAGTTGTTTTTTCTCTTTCTCTTCCCCGGAAATGCACAACGCGGCGAAGACGATTATTTCCCGTTCCCTTTATTATTTTATTTTCATCGTCGCGCGCGCGCGCCGACATCGACTATCGAGAATTTCCATTGGACGACGAAGCCCTTATAGATGTTGGCTTGCGAGGGTCACGTATCCCTCGGGTGCCGTTCCGGGATGCGCATACAAACTGCATCACGCGGCCCTTTCGCTGATAACCTTTGACCCTGACGAGATTCCTGACCGTGCTCTCCGGAAAGTACCTCGTGAGAGGACGCGGACGATCCGATTTTTCCACGCCCGAGGGGAAATTTGTTATAAAGACGGTATATCGTGCCGCAAACATTGTCGACAACTGCCGCCGAAGTTATTTGGAAGGAGAGAGTTGTTCCTTTCGAATATTTGCTCGGTGTGCGAACTAATTCGGTGAAAAATTGATTACAGACCGTAAGAGGATCGTTTGGCGATTAAAAACAAAAAAAGGATATATGGTTTTTGGACAGTAGAGAAATAACGAAATTTTCGAGTTGAGCTGCTGATGTAATTGCGTCGAATCGGAATTAGAATCTTAATTGTGTAATTGACAAACAAATTTGAACAATAACTAATCTTAATTTTAAGTCTCGCGCTTTAATTGTAAATCTCAACGTGTTGCGTCGCGCTGTCTGCTCCATTGTTACACAATATTCGCAATTACGCGCCTCCATGTGCTTCACGTGTAATGTGCCAACAATGAAACGTCGTCCGTGATAACGGCCCCATAAACCCACGGCGAATTGTGTTATCTCGCGTTTTCAGGAAGCGCGCTAGAAAAGCCGGAAATAACGGTCCTAAGCTCCTTTTCTGCGGACACCCTATACGCTCCGCTCTAGGCCGCTTGGCAAGGTCGCGTTGCCGAGGTTAAGTGCGATTAACCGCCCTTACGCTGTTCTACACTGCGGTTTGCGAGCATAAGGATCTCTGTCTCACTCTCTCTCTTTCCTTTCTTTGTGTGTGTGTATGTGTGTGTGTTTGTGCTCGAACGAACGTCTCTTCGGGTCGTAAGGTTATCCGGGAGGCTCACCTGCACTACCCTCGAAATTGTCCCCGGAGACATCTGACCTTCGAGCTCGTGGAAGCGAACGTTCCTCAATTCACGGCTTTAATAACGGAATCGGTTGTTTGCCAACGAGGCGTTTTGATCGCGCGGTTCTTCTGGATTGTGTAACAGTTTCGAGTTTGACGAACAGCGATGGCGTGAATCACGCGATCCCTCTTGTTTCGTGAGTGTCGGCTCGCGAAATCGCGACACTACATCTGATAGGTGTACAGCAGCGAGGGATGAGGAGAACTGCGCGTTGAGCGAGGAATTTACGGAATTTTCACTTTTCTGGTTCGGAGAAAACAATTTTTGAGGAAGTCGATGACGGTATCACGACTCGGTAACGATTACAACAACGAAGTACATTTGCGAAGAGCGAAGACGCGAAACAAAATTTCCGGACTTTATATCTTTCGCGCGATTGTATTTTCGGTTGAAATTAATTTCTAAAGGGTCGCCGTTACGTGTGCATGTGCGCGTTAATTACCGAATTTGACGTTGTCGGTGGCGGGTCGGACACGGGGCAAATTAGCGACCCCGTTGGCGGCGGGTTAACGCCGCTACGCAGGATAATAATCCCGCGAAATGTGCACAACACGTCACAATTGCGATGATTATAAAAAGTCCCGTCGCGATAGTACGGCGATATAACCGGAGGAAAGTTGACGGCGCCAAGTAAGAGAAACGACGTGGTCGCAAATCGAATGAGAGTTTCTCATCGGTGAGACAGGTCTCGGTATCTCGCTGTCTTCCGTGTTCACGTGCTCTCCTCTTCGCCCTTAATTCCATTAACATAACCGCGAGAGATCAAGCTCCGGCTCGCGTAACCCGGGGAGTTTACGCCGAAATTTCTCTCTCGGTTTTCTGCCTGTGACGTGTGACGTCGCGACGTCTGCTTGCCTTCCTGCCTTGCCTTTGGTTTCCACGAGATTGGAAACCCCCTGACTGACTGGCGGGCTTGACGCAAGAAACGAAACGGGAAACGCAACGCGGAGAGAGAAAGCGAGAGAGAGAAGGATTAAGGATGTAGCGACGCGCATCGCACGATTGTCACCGACGACGTGACGGCGTCGTAACAAGCGACTTGACGGCTTGCGTTGTTAATCGTCAGCAGTCGAGCGACGAACGTCAAAATGCGATGCTCTAAGAACCAGATATAGTATATATACAATATAAATACGCGATCAAAGATTCATACTTTTACAACGGTCTGTACTTCTGCATTATTTCATCAATTACAACGTAAATGTGTCAAATATTTAACGAGTATTCAGCTATAAATGCAGTTAGTTAAATGTTCGTTGAGCGGCTGAAAACTCGATGTATATATATATATATATATAACATGCAAACGCGACAGAAGAAATAATTTGCTCCGACATTTTGCAATCTTCACAACACAACCAATTTATTCAGAGTGTATTTTCAGATTTATTTTATCGAACTGTTTTCTATTCTAACGTCAGCGTAGGAGAGCTTCGAACTCAGGTCGAATCGCGGTCGTGTTAATAAACTGAAACCGCTCGCGGAAGTTTCGCGCTCTCTTGAATCTTTATACCCGAGTGAAACCGATGCACGTTCTCTTGCTCGGACAGCCGGCGGGAAAAAGAATTACGAAAGGCGGAAACAAGGAAGAAAGGGGATAAGAAGAATAGCGGCGCGAAGTTGGAGGGAAACGAAGCGTACATACATCGCGAGCGAGCGTTCGGGCGGGCGCGGGGGGATTGAGGGGGGAAGGTAGTGGAAGGTACTTGCAATTTCGCGGGTCGATACGCGAGCAAGTGGGAGATACTAATCTCGGCGCTCGTGTAACTTTTTCATCCCCCTGCTTGAGGAAAGCGCGTGCGAAGGCGAGTGATCCCCGCTTGATTATCGCGCGCGCTCTACCTCTCTAGGAGGTAGTTCTTTCTCTCTCTCTCCCCTCCGTCCTCTCGTCCGCGGTGTCGTTTCGTGACACCGCGGATTGAATGAAGTGAAGCCTGCGTGACTGCAAATACAACTTCATTTACATATAAATATGCAACCGATTAAGAAACGTGAAATGAAGTTTCGTCAGACAATCACTTTGCGAGAGTCCCGCCGAAGATAAACGAGAGAAGAGAGATTGATCGAAAACTATTACGATTCTACGAAAAAACGCGAGTGTAGTATGCCTTGCCAAGAATGTGAATTTTATGCGGCCGGGAAGAATAATCGCCTCGTTTATAATTACGAAAATTCTTATTCCCCAGTTTGTTAAGAGAACATTTTGCGCGATGATTACCGCGACCTTCGAACAATAAGCTAACGCAGCCAGCACGCGGCTTCTCTCTCTCTCTCTCGTTGGTGAAACGCGAATTTTCCTTCTGCTTATCAAGGACTTAATCCGGTGCGGCTTCTGCATCTCGTTCTCCCGTTTATGCGAACTTAATTTGCACGCAGGCTTCGCAGAGAAACGCGATTCTCTTTATTTCCTAACAATGAGAGGTAAATATTTTTGCATAACGACGGGAGAGATTTCTCTCTCTCCCGTGCGGTAAATATGTATGACGTTTTTCACATCTTCGCCGTTTATTTTTTAAAACATTTTTGTGGTACGACCATTTTACCTCCCTTTTGGCTCTAACATTTTAACATTTTCTGTTATTAATATGTAAGAACATCTCTCTCTCTCTCTCTCTCTCTTGTTTTTCTGTGAAAAATTAAATTGTTTAAAAATATCTCTTACACTCGCTCTCTGTGTGTATTTGCCTTTCTTTTCTTCTTCGTAGCGTTATCTTTAATCTTACCTGTAGCTCGCTCTCTCGCGGATGATAGGAAAGGATTTACGAACACAAAAAGAGATTTCTGCCGCGGGCGGAAATATACTTCCACGACGCACGCCTGAAACAAATCGTCTATTTGTCCCACGTGAAAATATCGCCGTGCCTTTCCGGAGCAAATTGCGAGTTTCCTGCTGTTCGTTAAGACCGGTATCGATATCCTCCCCTTCTCCCCTTTCGATCGAGCCTAGGCCCTTAACTCTCGTCATACGGATTGCTTACAGTCGATATCAGCGGAAGAAACGAACTGCAGGCTGCAGTTTACGAAACTCGGGAGTTTCTTATTTCAGAAATTAATAATGTGTGACGCAAGTTTTTAGCGTCGAGTTTGTTGTTGTTTGGTGGTGTTGTTTTTTTTTTTTTTTTTTTTTTTTTACATCTCGATCACGCATCAATACGCTTCGCAATATACACATTTAATATTCTGTAATCAACCGTTTGCAATTAATTCACCGTTAATTGCGAACGTGCGCCATAATCCCGGAATTATCTCGTCAAAGAAAATTGCAAAAACTAATAATCACTTAGAGCGGAATAATTCAACGGCGCAAGCAATTTTCCTAATTATTAGTACATCGAATATAAATGTTAATTACGTTCGACGCGGTATCATTTTGAAAATAAAATTTATACGAACGGATCTCTCATTAACAATGTTGTTACAGGTATTGTGTATCTCCCGCGTTGTATTTTTCCGCGTCTCCGGGGTGTTTTGAATATTATATAGAAGCGTTGTATACAATTTTCCCTACTTTCCCTCCGCTCCTTCGTGTGCAATTTTTGGCGGAACACACGAACGCGTATCTTTTCGCGTATTCTCTTTTGTCCCCCTTTATGACGCTGTTTGTTGATGCCATTTTCGCCAAAGCTTTAATCTTCATAAAGAGAGACGCAAGACCAAGGGATAGGGAGAGACACACAGCGCGTCTCGTCTTTCAAATTAATATTATTTTCCTAAAACTCTCTTAAGTCTCTCAACAAGCTGGGATTATTATAGTACTTTGTGGAGACAACGTCACACAATTATTTTATCCGCCGTGCATCACATTATACCTTGCTCTCGTATGCACAAAGGTTGCGCAATATGTAAATGGACATTATTTTGATTGTATAAATTTTTAGGGGGAGAGAAATTATTATTATGCGCTGTTGTCGTGTCGGTCGCGCAGGCGAAACTTGGAAGCTCGCGCGCAAAAAAGATTTTTCCACATTAACTTTCATTACATTAACTTTTATCATCTCTCTCGTTATTATTATTAGTATATATATTGTTTATTTATTATCCATCAACATTTTTTATCTAATAGATGAGAGTTTTTTAATTTCTTCAATACACACTTTCGATAAAATTTTTAATTTTTTCGCACATTGTGCGGAGTCAGGTGTTGTGGAATTTCTATAACAATCCGTTCGCTTCGATAACGTACAGTTATGGTGTTATCAGGATAATTCCACCGATAATATTGTAACGTCGCTCGTGAGAAAGGCATAAATTTTTCGAATCAGTAATTAGTTGATTATCACGCATAAAACTACACAGTTTGTCCGGAAAGTTCCCGGACTGATTTTTTCTAGCGCGGGTAAGCGGCGCTATCGAGCGGTCAACGCTGGAACTACTTA